>NC_135803.1:151941696-152064196 GCF_964213995.1 Mustelus asterias | reverse complement strand
CAAAGTGGTTAGCACTGCTGTCTCATAGCACCAGGGACTCAGGTTGGATTCTGGCCTCGGGTGACCATCTGTATGGAGTCTGCACGTTCTCCCCATGTCTGCGTGGGTTTCCTCCCACAGTCTAAAGATGTGCAGATTAGGTGAACTGGCCATGGTAACTTGCCCCTTAGTATCCAGATTTGTGTGTAAGTTAAGTGGATTACCCATGGTGAATGCATGGTGTTACAGGAAAAGGGCGGAGGAGGCTGGGCGTGGGTGAGATGCTCTTTCAGAGAGATAGTGTAGACATGATGGGCTGAATGGCCTCCCTCTGCACTGTGGGGGTTCTATGACTCTATGGTGAACTTCAGCTCAGGATTGAATGGCAGATGAAAGTTCGAAGCTTTTTGGTGTCCTTATCTGAGGAAGGATGTCCTTGCTATAGAGGGAGTACAGCGAAAGTTTACCAGGCTGATTCCTGGGATGGCAGGTCTGTCATATGAGGAGAGACTAAGTCGGTTAGGATTATATTCACTGGAGTTTAGAAGAGTGAGAGGGGATCTCTTGGAAATGTATAAAATTCTAACAGGATTAGACAGGGTAGATTCAGAAAGAATGTTCCCGATGGTGGGGGAGTCCAGAATTAGGGGTCATAGTTTGAGGAAAAGGGGTGAACCTTTTAGAACTGAGGTGAGGGGAAATTTCTTCATCCAGAGGGTGGCGAATGTGTGGAATTCACTATCACAGAATGAAGTTGAGGCCAAAACATTGTCTGATTTCACGAAGAAATTAGATCTAGCTCTTGGAGCTAAAGGGATCAAGGGATATGGGAGAAAGGGGGAATCAGGATATTGAATTTGATGATCAACCATGATCAAGATGAATGGTGGAGCAGGCTCGAAGGGCCGAATAGCCTCCTCCTGCTTCTAGTTTCTATGAGAGTGTCCTTTAGCTTTAGTATAAAGCAAGTAACAATGCACGCATTTCAACAGCGCTTTATTACACCATAAGTGAATGCACAATTTTGTTTTGGAACTCAATGACTGTTGCTCTATCAAAAAATATTACAACCATTCTGAGGAACCCAACAGACAACACTCAAAAATTGATTTATTCATCTCTCTTTGATGGCGTTAATCAAGGGAGGAATGATGGCCAGAGGACTGGGAAAACTCCCAACTTTTCTTTGAATATTATCATTAAGGCCGGGATTCTCCAGCCTTGTCAGTTCCTGCCGCTGCCAGCGAGAACAAGAAATTTGGCGCTCAGCCAAATCTCGGTTTACTGCAGCGGGACTGGAAAATCCCAGCTGCAGGTCCATATAGGATCACCCCTTAAAGGGGCCACATTACCACAATCTCATTGAATACCAAGTGGCTAAATGATCTCTTCCTGTTTGCTATGTAACATCTTTGGTTTGTACGGGAAATCAGCCATAATAGCCCTCAAGTTATTTCACCATTTGCAAGTTGCCGAGAGACATCTATTCTCCCCGCAGAGTGTGTGGGATTTCTCCCAAGTTCCTAAAGGTGAAAGAGTCAAGCCTTAAACATTCAGCAACCAGACCTCCCTCCCTGTGAAAAATGTCCTTTACCCACAGCCTGGCGGGATATTCCAGGTGGTCATTGGCAGCTTTCCCAGTGGGAACTAAGCCACGCAAGATCATCTTCAAGAGATATCAGATGAAGCACAATGTAAGACCCAATCAGTTTATACACAAGCATGATAAGAACATAAGAACACAAGAATTAGGAGCAGGAGTAGGCCATCTGGCCCCTCGAGCCTGCTCTGCCATTCAATAAGATCATGGCTGATCTTTTTGTGGACTCAGCTCCACTTACCCCCCTGCTCACCATAACCCTTAATTCTTTTACTGTTCAAAAATCTATCTATCCTTGCCTTAAAACATTCAATGAGGGAGCCTCAACGGCTTCACCGGGCAGGGAATTCCACAGATTCACAATCCTTTGAGTGAAGAAGTTCCTCCTGAACTCAGTCCTAATTCTGCTCCCCCTTATTTTGAGGCCATGCCCCCTAGTTCCAATTTCACCCACCAGTGGAAACAACCTCCCTGCTTCTATCTTATCTGTTCCCTTCATAATCTGATATGTTTATATGAAACTAGATCTGGATCAAAAAGTTGAGATAATGGCTTACCTTTTCTCCCGGGGATCCTCTTGGACTTTGGTCGCCCTATGGGAAAATTGGATAAAGAATTAAATTGTGCTTAAGCAACAAGATGATCATAACTGAGCCTCAAGTCCAGGTGAAGTCCTAAGCAACCCCTTTTCTCTACAGCCCCCATAACCAATTCCTGAGTTTTCAAATTCTCTTCCCACGTCCACCCATCCCTCTATCCTCCTCGCAGAGTCACCCCTCTTCCTCTCCACCATCCCACCCCCCAATCCCCCAACCCGCAGAAACAATGGCTGCCGCCATTCCAGGATGCAGGGCCATCAGCCTCTATCCCGAATTCCAGGTGCACCCCAGGCATTGTTCAGCTGAGTCCCAACATCTGCACGCCAACTTGTTCTGGACACATTCTGGATTGGCGTGTTTTCCCGCTGGCACCGCAGAGAATTGAGCATTGGGGGAGCGGGGGAGGGGGGAAGATTCCGTTCGAGCCTTTATCTCCATTCCATCAGCGAGATGTAAATCATTTTCTGTGCCGGCCTCCAATGGGTTTCCTGATCCCCCATGGCGGGCACCAGCGGAAGATCCCACAAGAAATCCACGCCGGTGAGAAACCAATTTTTGGGCCTTCCCTCTGAATTCACCCACCCCGTCCACTATTGGCCTGTCATTGGAGGCATGGGACAATTCCACCCATTGCCAAAACACCTCTGCTCTATTAATGGCTCTGGCATGCAGGTACATCATCTCCTACACAACTGAGGCTCAGGGAGAATGGGAGCCCAGTATAAATAAAAACAGCAGGGAACTTACCTGTGGCCCTGGGAGACCTCTTTGACCTTCCAAACCCTGTCACGATAATAAGAGGGGCAATATTAACGCAGAGTCACACCGTGAAACACATTTCCTTTTGTCATTCGCGCCCATCGAGCCCCGTGAGGAAAGAAAGCACTTTCTTTACACAGGAATTGAGATCTCCTCTTCAGACACCCAAACCAGCTCCATGTCATCCAAATCCTACCAATTCACTCACATTTACAATCTATCTTAGTGACCTATGATAAAGAGTAGAGAGTAATGTATCTGAGTTTGCTGATGATACCAAACTAGGTGAAAGTTAAGCTATGGGGAGGATTCAGAGAAGGTGCAATGCGACGTAGAAAGGTGAGGCAAGTGGGCAACAGGATGGCAGATGGATTGTAAGACAGGGAAGGGTGAAGTCATTCACTTAGTTCATAAGAATAAAAAGGCAGGATATTTTTTAAAGGACGATCCACACTCTAAGTGTTGATGTTCAGAAAGACTTGGGTGCCCTCGTCCAAAGAATGCAGAAAGTTAAGATGCAGATGCAGCAAGCAATTAGAAAAGCAAATTTTGGCCTTGATTGAAAATGCATTGGAATACAAGATTAAAGAACGTTGGCAATGGTTTATGCGGTTTTGGTGAGACTGCATCTAAAGTAAAGTAAAAGTAAAAGTAAAGTTTATTTATTCATCACAAGTAGGCTAACATTCACACTGCAATGAAGTTACTGTGAAATTCCCCTAGTCGCCACACTCCGGCACCTGTTTGGGTACACTGAGGGAGAATTTAGCACGGCCAATGCACCTAACCAGCACATTTTTCAGACTGTGGGAGGAAACCGGAGCACCCGGAGGAAACCCGCGCAGAGACAGGGAGAACATGCAAACTCCACACAGACAGTCACCCAAGCTAGGAATCGAACCCGGGACACTGTGTGCAGTGTTGGGCTCCATATTTAAGAAAGGATCATAGAATCCCCACAGTGCAGAAGGAGGCCATTTGGCCCATCGAGTCTGCACTGATCCTCTAACAGAGCACCTTATCCAGACCCTATCCTTGTAACTCCACATAGTTACCCCGCTAATCCCCCTAACCTGCACATCTTTGGACACTAAGGGATAATTTAGCATGGTCGATCCACCTAACCTGCACATCTTTGGACACTAAGGGATAATTTAGCATGGTCGATCCACCTAACCTGCACATCTTTGGACTGGATATATGTGCATTGGAAGTGGCACAGTAAAAGTTCACTAAACTGGCCCTTGAGATGAGGGGTTTGTCTTCTGATGAGAAGCTGAGTAAATTGGGTTCATACGTTTTGGGGTTTAGAAGAATGAGAGGTGATCTCATTAAAACCTGAAAAACTCTGACGGGGTTTGATAGGGTGGATGCCCTATCGTTTCCACTGGCTGGGGAATCTATAACACGGGGGCACAGTCTCAGGATAAGGGGCCAGTCAGTTAGAACTCAGATGAAGAGAAATTTCTGCACTCAGAGTGTGGTAAGTCTTTGGAATTCTCTACCTCAAGAGGGCTTTGGATGCTCCATCATTGACTATATTTAAGGCTGGGATAGACCGATTTTGGTCTCAAATGGAGAATGGAGTTGAGACTCAAAATCAGCCGGGATTCTACTGAATGGTGGAACAGGCTCAATTAACCATGGCCTCCTCCTGCTCCCATTTCTTATGTTCCAAGCAAACCCAAAACCAAAACATTGAATGTTTTCAAGATGTTAAATATTACACTTGGGGTGAAGGGGATCAAAGAATATGGGGGGGGAGGGGGGGAAGGCAGGATTGGGCTATTGAGTTGGGTCATCAGCCATGATCATATGAATGGCAGAATAGGCTTGAAGGGCCGAATGGCTGTTCCTATTATCTATGTTTCTATATTTCAGCACCAAGCCTGGTTGCCTCAACATGTCCATCACGTGCCGGAACATGATTGCCATTAATTCATCTTTACCAGAAGCTTGCTAAAGAATGACAAAAACTTGCCAATACAATTGAACTAACTTCCGTAAACCTTAAAGCTGCATCTATCGAAGAATAGTTCAAGTCAAATTCATACTTTGCAATGCAAAATCAGCGGAGTTCATTATTCAGTCAATTATATACCAACAACATTGTGACTAGTGCCGCTATACATTCAGACAAAACATCAGGTTCAAACTTACTCGACTCCCGACTGGTCCTGGGAGGCCAGGCTCTCCTCTTAACCCGCTCAATCCAGATTCACCCGGCTTGCCCGGGTCACCCTAGAAGATAAAACCAAATAAATGTTGGGAGACCAGAAGTGATATCGGCAATTTTTTTTTATTCGTTCATGGGATGAGGGCGTCACTGGCTGGGCCAACATTTATTGTCCACCCCTGAGGACAGTTCAGAGTCAACCTCATTGCAGCAGCTCTGGAGTCACATGTAGGCCAGACGAGGCAAGGACAGCAGATTTCGGTACAGGTTTGAAGGGCCAAAGGGCCTGTACTGTAATTTTCTTTGTTCTATTTCCTCCCCTAATGGGCATTAGTGAGCCAGATGGGGTTTTGTTTTACAACAATCGACAATGGTTTCATGGTCAGTGTTAGATTTTTAATTCCAGATTTTTATTGGATTCGGATCACGGCCATTTTCTGGCCTTGGTAAAGTGGGCATCTGTGTGAACGCGGGCGCCGATCGAGTTAATGGCCTCACGTCCGACTTTACCAAGCTTTCGCGTCCGTTTTTCGGCGCGACGCAATGTCGTGGTGGGATTCAAACCCGGGTCCCCAGAGTATCCCCTTGATTACAAGCCCAATGACAATACCACCACGCCACGACTTCCTGTTCAACTCAACAGGGCTGCAACTTCCAACCATTTTGTATTGAATGCAGGCATTTAATTACTTTTATCTTTAAATGTCAGCCTATTTACACAGGTTTAGAAGACTACTTGTGGACCAGACCGAGATCACTGAAACAAAAACAGAAAATGCTGGAAAATCTCGACAAGCCTGACAGCATTGGTGGAGAGAGAATAGAGCCAACGTTTCGAGTCAGGATGACCCTTCACAGATGCTGTCAGACCTGCTGAGATTTTCCAGCATTTTCTGTTTTTGTTTCAGATTCCAGCATCCGCAGTATTTCGCTTTTGTGTTATTATGATATTGAGGTCGCTGCTCCATGTGTGCTGTTTATTTAGAATGGCCTTATTCCCGAACCTCCTGTGATTCTTCCCCAGAATAAGGAAATAAAAGCTGCAAAAACCAGGAAAATAAGAATAGTGGTCTGAACTGGTCTTGTATACCTTAAAACGGAACACCTGTTGCGAAGTTGGGTACAGTAATTGTAGATTGGTGTTTGTGAAATTGCAAAATTTACTGTTACCCTCATCAATTATAATCCGCTAATCGTAAGAATGAGGAATCATGGATAACATATTTCTTGGAAAATAGCAATTGCTACCTTTTCTCCTTTGATGCCCGGCATTCCGCCTTCTGGACTGATCTACAAAAGGAGAGAGAAGATGAGCATTTAGATATCCAGTCAGACCCCTGTCAGACCCCTGGCCAGGATGCCAACCAACTCTGATAACTTGTTCAATCACCACTACTCGAATGGATAGTCTCAACACCGCGGTGAACTTTCCTGCTGAAGGGAAGTGGGGGAGGGGGAGTGCCTCCCTCAACAGCCTCCTTTCCAAATCACTCACCCCCACGCCCATCCCCCACAAAGTCTGACCCTCCAAGCCCCCTCACCTCAACCCCACCTCCCGTCTGCAGGGGATCCCTGCCCCTCAGCCTCTCCAAGATCCTCAACCCCCCCCCCCCCCTCGCTCCACCTCCCCAAACCTCATTCCCCCAACCCCTCGAGACCCTTCGCACTTGCTGGCTTCCGGACGCTGGGACTTCGAATTTAGGGACCACTTGCAGCCCCAGTTCTGGCCACCGCTGTTACTGGCGCTGTTGGGGCTACAGAGCTGCTGGCCTATCCAATTAGGCAGCAGCTCTCTGAGGTGGGACTTATCCAGAATGAGGGCAGAGACGCCTTATCCAATGATTGGGGGACATAAAAGCTCCCATTGCAAAAGTTTGAAGGAAAGCAGTGGAGTTACCCCGGGTGTCTTGGGCAACACTAATCCCTCAACAAACATCACAAAAATAGACTTCTCTGGATATCAGATATGGGAGCTTGCTGTGCACAAATTGGTTCTTGTGCTTTTTATATCCCAACAATGGCTAAATGAACTTAATTGGTGGTAAAACAGTTTGGGACATTCTTGGGTTGTGAAAGGTGTCCATTAAGATGCTAGAAATCATTTCTTTCTCCTTTAAGCAACATGCACTCAATTCAAATACAGGCAGACGCAACATATTGTAAATTTATTGAAACTTGTTCATTTACCAGCTTTCCTGGAGCCCCTGGGGGTCCGGGAGGTCCCACCACTCCCTGCATTAGGAATAAAAGGTTAAGTTAACACTTATTCTACATTTTTACCACCATATGTGTCATTCCGAAGGTATTCTCTTTAAGACAGAGCTGAGGAGAAATTTCTTCATCCAGAGAGCAGTAAGTGGAATTCGTTACCACAGAAAGTAATTGAGGCCAAAACATTGTATGTTTTCAAGAAGCAGTTAGAGCACTTGGGGCGAACGGGATCAAAGGATATGGGAGAAGGTGGGGATCAGGCTATTGAGTTGGATGATCAGCCATGATCATAATGAACGATGGAGCAGGCGCATAGGGCCAAATGGCCTCCTCCTGTTCCTGTTTTCATTTTTTCTATGTTTCCTACAGCAAGAAGGAGTGGTTAAATTGGACAACAAGCTGGAGGTCAGGCCAGGAAGGGGGTTGGCTTATGAGGAGAGACTGAGTAGACTGGGACTATACTCATTGGAATTCAGAAGAATGAGGGGAGATCTTATAGAAACATATAAGATTATGAAGGGAATAGATAAGATAGAAGCAGGGAAGTTGTTTCCATTGGCAGGTGAAACTTGAATTAAGAGGCATGGCCTCAAAATAAGGTAGAGCGGATTTAGGACTGAGTTGAGGAGGAACTTTTCACCCAAAGGGTTGTGAATCTGTGGAATTCCCTGCCCAGTGAAGCAGTTGAGGCTACCTCATTGAATGTTTTTAAGGCAAGGATAGATACATTTTTGAACAGTAAAGGAATTAAGGAGCGGGTAAGTGGAGCTGAGTCCACAAAAAGATCAGCTATGATCTTATTGAATGGCGGAGCAGGCACGAGGGGCCAGATGGCCTCCTCCTGCTCCTAGTTCTTATGAATGTGATGTGTCACTTAGATCAGTTTCCCCCTCTTAATGAAATGGAACCACCATCTCCAATAACATAGGAGTGAGATGAGGAGAAGTTACTTCACTCAAGTAATCCCACAATTCTGATATCCCGGAGGGATGTGGATGTCCCGCTCTGGAATACATATAAGGCTGGGATCGGGAGATATTTGGTCTCTCAGGGAATCAAGGAAGGTGGAGAGCGGGGAAGAAAATGGAGTAGAACGTCAACATCAGCCATGATCTGATTGAATGGCGGAGCAGGCGCAGTGGGTCAGGTGACGTACTCTTGCTCCGGTTTCTTGTGTGCTCTTGCCATAATTGAGGCAATGGGGTTCAGGCAACAAGCAGGCCCCTGAACTCAGAGCTCTGACCTTCTGTCTGAAGGTCAAGCACTCCAAGATAAAAACAGAAATGCTGGAAAAACTCAGCCGGCCCGGCCACATTGGTGGAGAAAGAATCAGGGTTAATGTTTGATTCTTCTTCAGAACTGGTCAAGCACTTGTAGATTGAAGGTAAGGAGCGGGAGGAAAACCTTTCCACCTGGAGGGCGGTGGGAATCTGGAACTCACTGCCTGAAGGAAGCATTTAGATGAGCACTTAAAACGCCATAACGTACAAACCTACGGACCAAGTGCTGAAAGGTGGGATTAGTGTAAATGAGTGTTCGATGGCTGGCACAGACAGTGTGGGCCAAAGGGCCTCTTTCTGTGCTGTAAAACTCTGTGACCATGACTATGACACTCCAGCTACTTTGCCTTTGAAGAATTTGGACTGCAACTTAAAGCAGTCAATTCCCTCCAACAAAACCAAACTCTTTGGAACTTAAGAACCATTGACCAGAAACTGAACTGGACTAGCCATATAAATACTGTGGCTACACAAGCCGATCAAAGGCGAGGAATTTTTATTTATTAATCGTCACAGGTAGATTTACATTAACACGGCAATGAAGTGAAAATCCCTCAGCCACCACACTTCGGCACCTGTTTGGGTACACTAATGGACAATTTAGCATGGCCAATGCACCTAACCAGCACATCATTTGATCTGTGGGAGGAAACCGGAGCGCCCGGAGGAAACCCACGCAGACATGGGGAGAACGTACAAACTCCACACAGACAGTGACCCAAGCCAGGAATTGAACCAGGGTCCCTGGCGCTATGAGGCAGCAGTGCTAACCACTGTGCCACTGTGCCGCCCCATTAACCTGCCTTTGGATTAGCAAGAAGCTTGTTAAGAATTTCCCACATTTTCTGTTGTTAATTCAGACTACCATTCCCATCTTTCATCACAACAATTTTTCTGTAACTGCTTTTCTCTGGAACCTTCCGTTTTAACATCCAGAATGCACTTACTTTATCGCCTTGATCTCCTTTGGAACCCGCCGGACCCCTGATCCCCTGAAGGATAATCAGGAAAAGAAAAACAACAGAAATCAGAGAAATTCAAGCTTTTATGAAGCAACTGTATTTCTGGCGAACTTTGACCCGGATGTAAAGCGCAGCAAATTCAGACGGAACCCAATGTCGCGCCAATTGGACTCACATCTCTCCCTGATTGGCCGGGTTCACCCGCATCGCCCTTTGCTCCAAGCCTGCCATCGTTTCCAGGGAAACCCTAAAAACAACAGAATGCTTTTAAACACAATTCCTTTCTTTGTCATGAAGAGTTAATTTAAAAAAAAATAATGATTGAAATAAATGTTCCAGCTCCAAGTAAACCCTCCTGAAGCAGAATTCTATTTTGGATTGTGAAATGGAAAGAATCTGTCTATCAGAATGGGACAGTGTTGAGACAACACAAACTACTTTCCCATGGGAATCCTCACAATCCACAAAAACTGGCTTCCGGTTCAATGAAATGACATTTGATTGGAAGAATTGGGCACTGTGCTAAACTCCACGCACCAATACCTGTCTTAGATTGACCCAAGTGGTAAATAATGAATCATGAATCTGGCCTTCTCGAAGCTTGGATTTGATGCGTATTGTCAGCTCAGACAGAAGCTCTTGTGGCGCAGTGGGTAGCGACCCTGCCTCTGAGCCAGAAATTGCGAATTCAAGTTTCACTCCAGAACTGGGTGGTTGAGAAAGGTGCGTTCATAATGTGGCCAAACAGGCTGAGTGTTCACTTGTAAATCCTACTGACACGGCACGGTGGCACAGTGCTTAGCACTGCTGCCTCACAACGCCAGGGACGCGGGTTCAATTCCCAGCTTGGGTCACTGTCTGTGCGGAGTCTGCACATTCTCCCTGCGTCTCCGGGGGTTTCCTCCGGGTGCTCCGGTTTCCTCCCACACTCCAAAAGACGTGCTGGTTAGATGGATTGGCCATGCTACATTGCCCCTTGGTGTCAGCGGGACTAGCTAGGGTAAATGGATGGGGTTATGGGGATAGGCCCTGGGTGGGATTGTGGTCGGTGTAGACTCGATGGGCCAAATGGCCTCCTTCTGCACTGGAGGATTCTATGACTCACCAGTAGCAGGCAGGAAGAGTGGGAGAGATTCCTGGTCAGCCAAAGACCGTTGGAGCCTCGACCAGGATTATCCATCGCTCCGGACTACAAACATGCGTGTTGCCACAGCGACTCAGACTCTTGGGGGAGCTGGCTGGGTTCATTGGCTGGATAGACAGTACGGAGCAGATTGGTGCCAACAGCATTGGGGCTTGCTTTATTCTCTCCCAGGCTGAGGTGGATTTGGGTCTTGCCTCCTATCCCTCCTCGTGCCGGAGGTGGTGACAGTGCCATGGGTTGGACTTACCTTCAGTAAAGAGTATTGGTGCAGGATGGAGAGAGCTGTTCTCTGCATTTTAAGCCTGCCCTGTGTGGGGCAAACTGGAAACCTTTGGCCACTGACTTGGTCACAAATAACTACAAGGAAAATTGGGGATGTTTAGCGAGGTCAAAATCACACCGGAAATGTTTTTTATTATTCATTCACAGCATAAGAGTCTCATTGGCAAGACAACATTAAAGTCCATTCCTAATTGCTTCTTGAGAAGATGATGATGAGTCGCTTTCTTGAGGGCAGTTAAGCACCAACCACATTACTGGATGTGGAGTCACCCCGACCTGGTCTGGCCTACATGTGACTCCAGAGCCACAGCAATGCGGTTGACCCTTAACTGCCCTCTGAAATGGCTCAGCAAGCCTCTCAGTTCAAGGGCAATTAGGGATGGGTAATGTTGGCCTTACCAATGGCGCCCACATCCCATGAAAGGCTAAACTATTTTAAAATTCTTTAGGTTTTGCCTTGGAGAGGAAGCTACCATGCACTCAATTAGACAATATCTAGAGATATTACTCGAAGTCCTCTCTCCCCTGTCCGGCCTGGTAATCCAGCCTCTCCCTGGGAAAAAAAACAACAGGACAGCAATTGGTTATTATGTGAATGAAATCTAAAAACGTGCAACTGAAAATTCAAGGCAAATTCGGTTAAAAAGTGAAGTTACCGGCGTCCCTTCATCTCCTTTGTTCCCCTTTTCACCCTGGGAAAGAAATGGAGATACATTAGCTTTCTCGGCCCTGAGCTGGTACAGGCCTGTACAGGAGCATGGCTCAGTCTCTGATTCTCGCTGCCTCTGCATCACTGCAGAATGTGGATTCAAGGACTATTCCTGGAATTCGGCACTGTGAGAGTACCGCACTGTCTCCTTTAATGCCAGCCTTTCAGTGAGGTGAATTCCCTCGTTCCGACCATATCTACATATCTCTGTGGCTTGGGTAGATGCTGAGGATCCCATGCATTAATCAAAGAAGAGTGGGGAAGGCCTCCCAACAACCGGGTCAATATGAGGCCTTCAACCAACA
This sequence comes from Mustelus asterias, assembly GCF_964213995.1. Taxonomy (NCBI): domain Eukaryota; kingdom Metazoa; phylum Chordata; class Chondrichthyes; order Carcharhiniformes; family Triakidae; genus Mustelus; species Mustelus asterias. The sequence goes on along the minus strand of NC_135803.1, from coordinate 152,052,190 downwards.
ACGCCAGAGGAAATCGAACAAATCTAAGCGGGTAGTGGCAGGACTTTTAGAAACTCATAATACACCCCTCACCTTCCAAACGCTCCCCATGCCCCATCCATGCCCCCTCATGCCCTCCACCCACCCCTATACCCCTCATGTGTCCTATGCCAAGCTCTGCCCCTCCAGCCACCCTTTATGGCCCCTCATGCCACCTATGCCAAGCTATGGCACTTCCATTCCCGTTGACCCCTGCACACTTTCTAAAACCATGAACCCTATAGTGCACAGAGGTATGTATAAAAAAAATTGAAAAATGGTAACTTATTGATAACTTTCTTCTATGTTTGAAAAAAGTCTGCATTACAAGCGAATAAGGGTATCAATCATCCAAACCCTCAAAAGATTAAAAAACCTACAAACCCTTGATACTATTTAACTTGTATACATAAATACTGTGAAATTGACAGTAGAGATCAGAGAGCCTGAGCTGTCATTCAAACAATGTTTCTCTGCGGAGCAGGTTATCACATATTCTAATAGATGTCTGGGCTCTCAGCCAAACCTCAATATGCAGGTTTACCAGTGATTGGGGAGGTGTTAGGCCAACAGTCTGTCATTGGGGCAATTGAGACAATTAAGTGGCCAATTAATGGCTAGTTAAGGGCTTCCTCCTGCTGCCACTTGTATTTTGCCACTGCCGGGTTGGGGTGGGGTGTTCACATCCCATGGCATCCACCTGGTGGCATTGTTGTGGGTTGGGAGGGATCATCCTGCTAGGTCACAATGGAGGCCTCCCTCCCACCCCTCACTCCTGTTTGTTACCACCTGGTCCTCCCAATGATAGGGCCCGACCCTGCCCCTCCCCCGCTCCCTGACCTCACTAGGACCTGCCAGACTGGCCCTGGAACAACTCCCCCCACTTACCTTGCTACCTGGTTCCAGCGATGCTCTCCGCTGGGGACTGTCTGCATTGGCCAACCCTCCCGGTGACGTTGTTGTGACTGGAGAACTGCCGGGCATTTGACTGGTGGAATCGCCACCCAGAGAGGGGGCAGAAGGCTCGATGGGCGTATAACTAAGCTGGAGTGTCCCGACCACACAGAGGAAGGCTGGGCCCTGACTTGGTGGTCGGCGGGAGAGGGGCTGTTGAAGGAGGCCTCACCAATGCATTAAATTCTGGTCACTACCTGCAACACTAATGCTGTAACATCACAACTTCAGCGTCATACCCTTCTGTACCACTTATAAACCAGCTAGGAAAAAGCAAATCGTCGCCAGGTTCTGAACAGAGAGAATTTCATCAAAAAAGACCAATTCTAGAAAACTAAATGAATCAGAGCAGAGAACACAAATGCGCCTTCACCTCCTTCCCTCGGGATCCACTCAGTCCGGGTGGTCCTGTTTTACCAGACTCTCCTTTCTCTCCACTTCCTCCCCGATCCCCCTGCAACACAAACAGTCATTAATCACCATTTCCCCGTTCAAAAGCTGAGTAAATTCGAGGCAGGCGTGCCTTCTGCTGCCGCTGAGTATCCCTTACCTTTTCTCCTGGTCTCCCGGAAAGCCCAATATTCCCCTAAAAACGAGATACAGACAGGTTAGCGAGGTGGCCCGCCAACTGTGGACCATTAAATACATCACCCATCTGACGACCATAGAGAGATGTGGAAAAATAGAAACTAGAAGCAGGAGGAGGCCATTCGGCCCTTCAAACTTGCCCCACTATTCATTTTGATCATGGCTGATCATCGAATTCAATATCCTGATCCCCCCCCGTTCCTCCCATATCCCTTGATCCCTTCAGCCCCAAGAGCTGGATCTAATTTCTTCTTAAAATCACAGTGTTTTGGCCTCAACTACTTTCTGTGGTCATGAATTCCACACATTCACCACCCTCTGGGTGAAGAAATTTCTCCTCAGTTCTAAAAGGTTTACCCTTTATCCTCAAACTATGACCCCAAGTTTCTGACTCCCCCACCCTCGGGAACATGGATGGATGGAATATGGATGTTACACTGCTGAAACAGGCCATTTGGCCCATCCAGCCCATGATGCCATTTCTCCCATCATACAAGCAAGTATTTCCGATGAACCTTCTCTCTAAGATGCGGAAAATCAGGAATGTGACACACAGGGAACAAAGAATCGAAGCATTGGCAGCGACGCCTTTAAGATGGGCAACCTTAAAGGGATCGTGCAGTGCAGAATGAAGGAACATTAAAGACAGGAATGGTTCTCATCGCAATTATTCATCACATTCCCACATCCTTTCAAATCTCTTCATCTTCCTTTCCAATCTGATCCTGAATGTTGACGCAGTTTGTGTCTCAACCACTCTCCCTGTGGAGGGGAATTCCACACCCTCCAAATTCTCTGTGTGAAGAAGCTTCTCCTAGTTTATTTATCAGTGTCACAAGTAGGCTTACATTAACACTACAATGAAGTTACTGTGAAAATCCCCTAGTCGCCACACTCCGGCACCCTGTTCGGGTACACTGAGGGAGAATTTAGCATGGCCAATGCACCCTAACCAGCACATCCTTCGGTGTGTGGGAGGAAACTGGAGCACCCGGAGGAAACCCACGCAGACACGGGGAGAACGTGCAGACTCCGCACAGACAGTGACCCAAGCCAGGAATCAAACCTGGATTCCTGGCGCTGTGAGGCAGCAGTGCTAACCACTGTGCTGCCATTGTGGAACTGCTCCCTTTTTTCCTAAGGTGAAAGGCTGTGGTGATCCAAGATGGTGACATGGTGATTGGGAAATAGCAGGGCAAATTAGGTGGTTTTTCAAAGAGCTGGCACCTACACAAAGGGCTGAAGGGACTCACTCATTGCTATATGGTTCTCATAGAAACCCTACAGTACAGAAAGAGGCCATTTGGCCCATCGAGTCTGCACCGACCACAATCCCACCCAGGCCCTGCTCCCATATCCCTACATATTTTACCCGCTAATCCCTCTAATCTACGCATCCCAGGACACTAAGGGGCAATTTTTTAGCATGGCCAATCAACCTAACCCGCACATCTTTGGACTGTGGGAGGAAACCGGAGCACCCGGAGGAAACCCACGCAGACACGAGGAGAATGTGCAAACTCCACACAGACAGTGACCCAAGCCGGGAATCGAACCCAGGTCCCTGGAGCTGTGAAGCAGCTGTGCTAACCACTGTGTTCCCGTGCCGCCCCACTGTGCTCCCGTGCCGCCCCACTGTGCTCCCGTGCCGCCCCAGTGTGCTACCGTGCCGCCCCACTGTGCTCCCGTGCCGCCCCACTGTGCTCCCGTGCCGCCCCACTGTGCTCCCGTGCCGCCCCACTGTGCTACCGTGCCGCCCCAGTGTGCTACTGTGCCGCCCCTATAGTGCCGCCGTTCTATAGTCATTTGTTTCATTAAAAGGGAAGATTAAAGACTTACTCTGTCACCTGGCTCTCCTTTGGGTCCTGGTTGCCCTGGGATGCCATATCCAGTTTCACCCTATTAAAAACAAGCATTAATAATGTGAAACACTCCAGACAAGAAGAGGCCAATCTGCAACCACATACTGCCGATACTGGAAATCCAAACTAAATAGAGGAAACGCAAAAAACACTCGGCAGCTCAGGCAATATCTGTACAGAGAGACTCTGACCCTTCCCATTGGGCGGGATGGGTGCAGTAAATCCCACCCTTAATGTTTCAGTTCAATGATGTGGAACTGGAGATAGAGATATGATGGGTTTTTAAGCAAATACAGGGACAGGAAGAAAAAAACAGAAAGGAAGGTCAGTGATAGGATGGGAGCTAAGAGTGATTATGTGGAAGTGGTGGTGTTGTGGTATTGTCATTGGACTCATAATCCAGAGACCCAGAGCAGTGCGCTGGGGACCCGGGTTCAAATCCTACCATGGCAGTTGGTGAAATTTGAATTCAATAGAAATCTGGAATTAAAAGTCTAATGATGACCGTGAAACCATTGTCGATTGTCGTAAAAACCCAGGATAAAAGCAAATTACTGCGGATGCTGGAAGAAAAAGAGAAAATGCTGGAAAATCTCAGCAGGTCTGGCAGCATCCGTAAGGAGAGAAAAGAGCTGACATTTCGAGTCCAGATGACCCTTTGACAAAGGAGCCTCTGGACTTGAAACGTGAGCTCTTTTCTCTCCTCACAGATGCTGCCAGACCTGCTGAGATTTTCCAGCATTTTCTCTTATGGTCATAAAAACCCATCTGGTTCACGAATGCTCTTTAGGGAAGGAAATCCTTCTGACACAAAGGGGCAATTTATCATGGCCAATCCACCTAACCTGCACATCTTTGGAGTGTGGGGGGAAACCGGAGCACCCGGAGGAAACCCACGCAGACACGGAGAGAACGCGCAAATTCCACGCAGACAGTGACCCAAGCCTGGAATTGAACCTGGTCCCTGGCACTGGCAGTCCTATTTCTTATATTCTTCTAACACAGGTGAGAGTTTTGCAAAGTAAAACATTGTGAAGACATTTGTTGCAATGTAGTACATGCAAAATAGACAATGATCAACTCACAATAACCCATCTTCTAATCAATGCTAAAATGCCGAAAGTGCGCACAGGCTCCCTCAATTCCTCACACAGTTAGCTGATTCTCCATCATTTCTGCCTCACCTTATTGCCTTTCTCCGCTGGGTTTCCCTTTGCTCCCTTCTCACCCGAGGGTCCTGAGGGTCCCCGTTCACCCTATAATAGAGAACAGGAAAACTGATTCAAAAGCGAGAATATGCAACGTTCACACAATTCCCAACAAGCTGAGAAAAGTACAGTTTAACAACACGGGTGACACAGGATGTACCAGAGAAGACCAGACATAGAAAGGAGAGAGAGAGAGAGAGACCTTACCCGATCACCTTTACTCCCTGATGGGCCAGTGATCTGCAATAGAATGAGAGAGTTGGCACAGTTAGAAAAACTCAAAGACAGATCGGGACACAGGCCGTGAAGTGGATATAAAGGATGGAATTTTCCGGCCAATCTCGCTGGTGGGATCTTCCAGTCCCGCTGTGGGTTTCCGCCAGTAGGGAATGCATAGAACGGGAAACTTTGTTGATGGCCAATGGCAGGCCACCACCGAGAATCCCGCCCAAGGAGTCTGCAAAGGGACATAGGTGGATTAAGTGAGTGGTCAACAATTTAGAAGATGGAGTATAATGTGGGAGAATATGAACTTGTCCACTTTGGCAGGAAGGTTAGAAAAACAGCATATTATTTCAATGGAGAGAGATTGCAGAACTCTTGAGTGACAGAGGGATCTGGGTGTCCTGGTTCACAAATCAGGAAAAGTTAGTCTGCAGGAACAGTGAGTGACTAGGAAGGCAAATGGAATGTTGGCATTTATTGGGTTTTGCTACAGTTGTTAAGGGGCATTAGTGAGACCACAGCTGGAGTACAGTGCACAGTTTTGGTCTCCTTATTTCAGATTGGATAGAAACACTAAAGGTTCACTCGACTGATTCCTGGGGCAGTGAGGGTTATCTTATGAGGAAAGATTGAACAGGTTGGGCCTATATCCATTGGAGTTTAGAATAATGAGAGGTGATTCTAAGGGGGTTGGATGGGGTGGATAATGAAAGGATGTTTTCCCTTTGTAGGAGAGACATTTTAAAAATAAGGAGTCTTCCATTAAAGACAGAGATACGAAGACATTTTTTCACTCAGACGGTTGTGAATCTTTGCAACTCTCTTCTCCAGAGTGTGGTGGAAGTCAGGTCGTGGAATATGTTCAAGGCGGAGGTAGATAGATTCTTGGTGGCAAAGGAGTCAAAGGTCATCGGGAGGGGTAGGAAGAATGTGGAGTTGGGACCACAATCAGCCATGATCCTATTGAATGGTGGAGTAGGTTCGAGGGGCCGAATAGCCTACCCAAGCTTCGAATTTGTATGTTCATATATTCAGTCAAATTGGGAAACCTGTGGCGGTAATGCGTTATCAAGGGTCCCGGAAGATCCTGCTAGTGTGAAGGGCCAGAAGGTCACACCCAATGACTCTATGGCTGCCTCTAAGCCTTAACTCAGTCCCGACTGAGTCCTTCATGTTCAAAACACCAAACTGCTTACTGTCTCAACAAATATTGTCCAACAGGAGGGAAATCGAAGAACAAAAATGCTGATAAAGTTATAGAGAAAGCTGAAAATACAAAAGCGAGTGAGAAATTCTGATTTTGATCTTTCATTACCCTCTCCTAGTGGCAGACCAATGGAAACCAGACCGTTCTCTGGAAAACGGGTGTTTCAACGGAATACCAACCACATGCGTTATATCCCCAGCACCTTTACCTTAAGAAAATCACCCCAAACTGCTTAACAGAGGCATAATCATACATCAAAATGAATTTGGCCTGAATTAGGTGAGATGGCCTTGTGGTATTATCACTGGACTATTAATCCAGAAACTCAGCTAATGTTCTGGGGACTCGGGTTCGAATCCCACCACGGCAGCTGGTGAAATTTGAGTTCCATAAAAAATATCTGGAATTAAGAATCTACTGATGACCACGAAACCATTGTCGATTGTCAGAAAAACCCATCTGGTTCACTAATGTCCTTTAGGGAAGGAAATCTGCCGTCCTTACCTGGTCTGGTCTACATGTGACTCCAGAGCCACAGCAATGTGGTTGACTCTCAAGTGCCTTCCAAGAGCAACAAGGGATGGGCAATAAATGATGGCCAGCCAGCGACGCCCATGTCCCATGAATGAATTTTTTTAAAATTAGGCTATAAGGGAGTGGGAAGGAGGGACAATATATTAATGGCACCCAGCTTAGCACTACCCGCAAATAAAGATATCTTTAATCGATGCTCCTTTTTAAAAAATGCCTTTATTGCAAGGACATTGGAGGATAGGAATAAAGAAGTCTTGCTGCAATTGTATAAGCTGTTGGTGAGACCACACCTGGAATACTGCATGTAGTTTTGGTCTCCACATTTAAGGAAGGGTATAGTTGAATTGGAGGCGATACAGTGAAGGTTCAGTGGGCTGGCCCCTGGGACGAGTGTGTGAGAAAACTGGGACAATATTCTCTGGCGTTTGGTAGAATGTGAGGCAATCTCATTAAAACCTGCAAGATTCTGAAGGGATTTGATCGAGCGGACACTGAGAGATCGTTTCCGCTGGTTGGGGAATGTAAAACACAAGCGTACCGTCTCAGGGTAAGAGGCAATCGTTTAGGGCTGAGGTGAGGAGAAATGTCCTCACACAAAAGGTTGTGTATCTTCGGAATTCTCTTCCCCAGAGGGTTGTGGATGCTCCATTGTTGCAAACAGGATTTTGGTCTCTCTGGGAATTTCCAGTAAGCATTCTCCAAGGCAGCCTTCAAGACACACGACAACACAGAATCGTCGAGCAGAAAGTGATAGCCAAGTTCCGCACACATGAGGACAGCCTCAACTGGGATCTGGGGTTCATGTCACACTACATGTAACCCCCCCCCCCACCATTTGGCCTGGGCTTGCAAAATCCCACTAACTATCCTGACTTGAGACAACCCATACCTCTTTAACCTGTGATTATCCCCCTCTCCACTCGCACTGTCTGAACCTGTAAAGACTTGCATTCCAACCATTATCTTGCATTTATGTCTTTGTCTATATATGCTGTGTTTGTGAAACCTACCTCTCCAATCACCTGATGAAGGAGCAGCGCTCCGAAAGCTCGTGATTCCAAATAAACCTGTTGGACTTTAACCTGGTGTTGTGAGACTTCTTACTGGGAATTAAGGGATATGGGAAGTGGGTGGGAAAATGGAGTCAGCCATGATTGTATCAAATGGCGGAGTAGGCTCAATGGGCCGAATGGTCTCCTCCTACCCCCCTGTTTTGTGCTCTCTCTTTTAGTAATGTTGTATATTTTATAAAATCAATGGAGGACACACATTTATGATCATTAGAAAAAGAACAAGGCAGTAGATTAGGAGAATTTTTCTAAACACAGTTGCTATAAGTTGGGAAAGACTCCAGGAAAGGCTGGTGGAAGCGGACTCAATAGTAACTTTCAGAAAGGGAGTTAAGATAAATACTTGAAGGGCAAAACAGGCAGGGCCATGGGGTAGAAACAATGCTTTTCACTGTATCCCAATAATGTGACAATGATAAATCAAATCAAAAAGAAGGAGCAAGTGGTGGGACCAGTTTGATAGCTTTTACAAAGGGCTGGCACATACATGATGGGTTGAGTGGCCTCCTTCAGTACTGTTTCTTTCGATGGTGCTAAGATACTTACAGTCCGTCCTGGTTCTCCCTGTCTCCCTTCATTTCCCTGGAAAATAAACACATTTAAAATGGTTCTTCAATACATATTGGTTCACAGAATACGACCACGACACAACATCACAAGTAAGGGAAAGGCACGATATGTGAGGGCAAAGGGAGTAAATCACTCTGAGCTACTGAAGGTGTAATGCAGAGATTGGACTCTGATCTCAATGAGGAAGCTGGAAGACACAAGTTTGATTCAATCGCGAATCAGAGTCGGCAGAAAGAGGAGCCCAAAATTCAACATTGGGTGTATAAAATGCTGCACAGGAAAGTAAAGACTTTATTTTATTGTTACCACAAGTAGCCTTACATTAACACAGCAATGAAGTTACTGTGAAAATCCCCTAGTCGCCACACTCTGGCGCCTGTTTGGGTACACTGAGGGAGAATTTAGCACGGCCAATGCACCATAACCTGCACGTCTTTCAGACTGTGGAAGGAAACCGGAGCACCCGGAGGAAACCCACGCAGACACGGGGAGAACGTGCAGACTCCACACAGACAGTGACCCAAGTTGGGAATGGAACCCCGATCCCTGGTGCCATGAGGCAGCAGCGCTAACCTCTGTGCCACACATTGGGTGCACAAAATGCTGCACAGAAAAGTAAAGACCTGCATTTCTATAGCACCTTTCATGACCTCAGGATGTCTCCTGAGTTCTGTACAGCCAATTGGGTGCTTTCGAAGTGTAGCCACTGTGGTAATATCGGAAATATGACAGCTGACTTATGCACAGCAAGCTCCCACAAACAGCAATGACCAGCCTGAATTGGCTGGGGTTGTGCTCCTTTGAACAGAGGAGGCTGAGGGGAGATTTAAGGAGATGCGCAACATTGTGAGGGGCCTGGATAGAGTGGATGGAAAGGACCTATTGACCTTAGTTGAGAGGTCAGTGACATGGGGACATCGATTTAAAGTGATTGGTGGAAAGATTAGATGTTTTTCACCCAGAGGGCTTTGGGGTGTCTGGAACTCACTGCCTGAAAGGGTAGCAGAGGCAGAAACCCTCAACTCATTGAAAAGGTGTCTGGATTCGCACCTCAAGTGCTACCTCTGTAGGTGGGATGTGGGATGAGGCTAGCTGGCTCATTTTCTGACCAGCACAGGCACGATGGGCCGAGTGGCCTCTTTCTGTGCAGTAAACCTTCTTTGATGCTAATCTGTCTTTCAATGCTGGTTGAAGGATAAATATTAGCCAGGACATTCAAACAGCACTGTGAGATTCTTACCATCCAACCATGAGAGCAGATGGGGCCTTGGTTTAAGGTCTCATCGGAGAGAAGGCACCATTGACAGTGTAGCACTCCCGGAGTGCTGCGTTGGAGCATCAGTCTAGATTCTGAACTCAGGTTTCTAGAGTGGGACTTGAGCTCACATCTTCTGATTCAGGGGCAAGAGTTCTACCCACTGAGCCACTGCTGACACATGGTACCCCAGGGAAAATGTACCTCACAATATAAAACTGTGCCATCTCATTGGCACATCACACCCTCGGTAAGCTCTGGTGACAACTTCAGTGACGTCGAGTTTGTGTTTAACCAGGAAGGAGGAGCCAGGCTTTCTGGGACAGATGTGTGCAGGTCTTATATTGGCCACGCCACTGGTCAGTACGTGAGGAGTGCCGAGCTGCCCAACCCATGGGTCAGCAGCTCCAGTGTTCACAATGAGATGGCGCTGTCTCCGGAGTCGACCCGTGAAACTCAGCCACTCTCGTGTGTCTGGGAGGTTATGGAGAAAGTCAAAGGAAAGATCAGGTAGCGTAGCCTTCGACGCAACAAAGGTTGAATCATTCACAAACAAAGAAGCTGGGAGACACCTTTCTTCAATGGGCATCGGAGGGTCAGTGTAGCAGAGGAAGAAGGAGGTGACATGAGCTGAATGTGTTGTGTTTTGTGTGGGGAGAGGACCTCAGTGACAGACTGACAGGCCGAACAATCTCCCTACTCCTCCTTATGAGTGACATTCTCACCTTTTCGCCTCGGGAACCACTGGGACCTGGCAATCCCTGTTGAACGGGGGGAAAAAAAAACAGGAATTACTGTAGGAATAGCACAAGACGATCAGCAAATGTTTCTAAAATAAGCAAAATACTGCGGGCGCTGGAATCTGAAACTGGAACAGAGGATGCTGGAAAAACTCAGCATCTGTAAGGAGAGAAAACAGAGTTAAGGTTTCGGGTCCTTCCTCAGAGAGGGAGAATATGGATGGAAAATTTTCGGATTGGAGGCAGGTTGCTAGCGGAGTGCCACAGGGATCAGTGCTTGGTCCTCTGCTCTTTGTGATTTTTATTAATGACTTAGAGGAGGGGGCTGAAGGGTGGATCAGTAAATTTGCTGATGACACCAAGATTGGTGGAGTAGTGGATGAGGTGGAGGGCTGTTGTAGGCTGCAAAGAGACATAGATAGGATGCAAAGCTGGGCTGAAAAATGGCAAATGGAGTTTAACCCTGATAAATGTGAGGTGATTCATTTTGGTAGGACTAATTTAAATGTGGATTACAGGGTCAAAGGTAGGGTCCTGAAGACTGTGGAGGAACAGAGAGATCTTGGGGTCCATATCCACAGATCTAAAGGTTGCCACTCAAGTGGATAGAGCTGTGAAGAAGGCCTATAGTGTGTTAGCTTTTATTAACAGGGGGTTGGAGTTTAAGAGCCGTGGGGTTATGCTGCAACTGTACAGGACCTTGGTGAGACCACATTTGGAATATTGTGTGCAGTTCTGGTCACCTCACTATAAGAAGGATGTGGAAGCGCTGGAAAGAGTGCAGAGGAGATTTACCAGGATGCTGCCTGGTTTGGAGGGTAGGTCTTATGAGGAAAGGTTGAGGGAGCTAGGGCTATTCTCTCTGGAGCGGAGAAGGCTGAGGGGAGACTTAATAGAGGTTTATAAAATGATGAAGGGGATAGATAGAGTGAACGTTCAAAGACTATTTCCTCGGGTGGATGGAGCTATTTCAAGGGAGCATAACTATAGGGTTCGTGGTGGGAGATATAGGAAGGATATCAGAGGTAGATTCTTTACGCAGAGAGTGGTTGGGGTGTGGAATGGACTGCCTGCAGTGAAAGTGGAATCAGACACTTTAGGAACATTTAAGCGGTTATTGGATAGGCACATGGAGCACACCAGGATGATAGGGAGTGGGATAGCTTGATCTTGGTTTCAGATAAAGCTCGGCACAACATTGTGGGCCGAAGGGCCTGTTCTGTGCTGTACTGTTCTATGTTCGATATTGAAGTGTAGCTGTGAGAGATTGCAACAAGACGTAGCAACATTAAGAGTGGAAGGCAAAAGGCCTGGCTGGGGAATGGGAGGGGGTGGGGGGGGGGGGGGGGGGGGGTGGGGGCGGTGGGACACGGAAGGGGAGTCGCATTGAGGCAATACATATATGGGATATTTTAAAAAGGGGGATGCCTAATTTGGAAGAACTTATCCTCATATGTATATTATACTGCCAAAACTAACCATATCTAGGGACTGCAATCAAAGTGGTTCCCAGTTTGTTGACTTACAATGCAAGTTTATTAAAAGGGGAAATGTTAAAAGGGGAGGTGTATTCCACTTTATTGGTATATGGGGATGATGTACAACTGCCGGCTGTGTGCACACAACCCTACAGTGCAGAAGGAGGCCATTTAGCCCATCGAGTCCGCACCGGCCCACTCTGACAGAGTACCTTACCCAGGAGCTTTCCTCCAACCTATCCCCGTAACCCCACCCAATCAGAACTATCAATGTCTGGGTGGATAGGTCAGAAGCCCAACAGATCAGTAATGCCCCCCAATTTCTCATGTACCAACCTATCCCACTCCAACAAGGGACAACGTTTCTGGGCTAAAGGCTGATCTTTGATGGACTGAATGGCCTCCTTCTGCACTGCAGGGATTGTATGAGTCTATAATTTCAAGAAGGAATTAGATATAGCTCTTGGGGCTAAAGGGATCGAGGGACATGGGGGGAAAGGCAGGATCAGGGTATTGAATTTGATGATCAGCCACGATCATAATGAATGGCGGAGCAGGCTCGAAGGGCCGAATGGCCTACGCCTGCTTCTAGTTTCTATGTATATAAAATTGAGCCCAAAGTCTCAGAGCTCGATACATAAGAGAGAAAGTTCCAGAACCCAGGAGCATCATGTGAATGATCACCATCCATTTTCCAATTGTGTAGGAATGGCTTTTGAACTTCAAAACATTTTGGGTGGATCAAAAGTATTGATCATATGGTCACCTGATCGAAACTGTCTTCAGATAATCAATCTTACTTATTGCAAAAACGCCGGGAGAGACCAGCCAGTCGACAAACAACACAGCAAGAACCAGCAACAAAGGCTGCTACACTGATGCCTTAGAACTGGACACTGCAACCCAGTAAGGAGTCTAAACCTGTTCCTTTTCACATCCATCAGCCCAAAAACTGATCTCCTAGTGATAAGTTGCTGCAGTGCATCTTGTGGGTGTTTCACACTGCTGCCACTGTGTGTCAGCGGTGGAGGGACTGAATTCTTCAGCTGCTGGATGGGGTGCCGATCGAGCGGAGCTGCTTTGTCCTGGATGGTATCGAGTTTCTTGAGTGTTGTTGAAGTTGCACTCATCTAGGCATCCATCCAGGGCATCATTCCATCACACCCCTGACCTGTGCCTTGTAGATAGGGGACAGGCTTTGGGGAGTCAGGAGGTGAGTTACTCGCCATATAGCATCCCCAGCCTCTGACCTGCTCTTGTAGCTACAGTTTTTACACTCTATTCAAACAAAAAACAGTACAGCACAGGAACAGGCCCTTCAGCCCTCCAAGCCTGCGCCGATCACATCCTATCTAGACCAACCGCTTATATCCCTCTATTCCCCATCTGTTCATGTGCCTATCCAGATAAGTCTTAAATGTCGCTAATGTATGCCTCACTTGGCAGTGCATTCCAGGCCCCCACCACCCTCTGTGTAAAACCTTCCTCCGCACATCTCCACTGACCCTTTCCCCTCTTACCCTGAACTTGTGCCCCCTTGTAATTGTCATTTCTGCCCTGGAAAAAAGCTTCCAACTGTTCACCCTACCCACACCCCTCATAATTTCTATCAGGTCGCCCGTCCGCCTCCACCTTTCCAGGGAGAACAATCCCAGTTCGTTCAATCTCTCCTCATAGCTAATACCCTCCATACCAGGCAACATCGTGGTAAACCTTCTCTGTACTCTCTCTGAAGCCTCCACAGCCTACTTCTATTCCTACTCCTACTCATTTTGTTCTTGCTGCTATTCTGGGATACGCCCTTCGAGGCTTCACCTGTGAAAGAGAAACAGACGAGAGTGGGGTGATACTTACAACTGATCCCGGCACACCGGGTGGTCCAAGTTGTCCTCGGTCCCCCTAACAACAGAAATATTGAACCGTCAGCGGATGGATTGCAATCATAAATGTAAGAATCAGAAGATATCAGTGAACATTGCGGGAGGATACAATGCAGCAATGGGAGCTGGGGGTCCCTGAAACAGCGTGAGTTCTGATTCCTGCTACATTGGAAACTGATTTCATTTCTCACACTCTGTTCACTCCACAGGACGGCTGCTTGAATAGACGGGGCCAAGTAAAGTCTTGAATGGTTTGCCCCATTGATTCATGTCTTCGCTCACTCTCTGGTTCCAGTTCCTGTGGTTGTTGACACTATGATGAGAATTCCCACTCACCTGAAGAAGGGGCTTGGAGCTCCGAAAGCTTGCGTGGCTTTTTGCTACCAAATAAACCTGTTGGACTTTAACCTGGTGTTGTTAAACTTCTTACTGTGTTACTGACACTAAGCAGCTGAAAATGAAACAGTGACGCAAGCTTTCTAATCTACACGTGCCTCACGTTAGTTTATGTTTCTCCCCCTCGCAGTATCGAAACACTGGTGCCGAACTGGGTAATTTACCCGTATTTACACAGAGAAGAAAAGAAGGGGGTGGAGTAATAAAAAGTGAGAAAGGGAGAGACAAATAATGGGTGAGAAAGAAATGAAACAGAGGGAAGAGAAGGAGAAAGAGAGAGAAAGAAAGAAATGGAGGTCTGAAGGCAGAGGAAAAGAGAAAGGCCGGAATTTTCCAGTCCCGCCCTTACGGGGACCTGTCGTGGGCAGGAATGGAAAATTTGAAGAGCCCGTCAAATGTCCATTGATGTGCGAAGGCACTGATAATCCCAGCCAAAGATAGAATGAAGAAAGAGAGAGAAAGAGGGTAAAATGGACGGACTGATTTTCATGTATTTGGAGCTTCTCACAGTCTTAGGTTGTCCCACGGCATTGTTGCGGCAATAGTACTTTTGAAATGTGGTCAAGTGTTTTAAGGCAGGAACCAAATCTTTTGAATATCAGCATTGTGTTCAACCTGACGGTGCTCACTTACCTTTGGGCCTGATGGTCCTGGTAGTCCCCTGTCTCCCTGCAAAAAATAACCAACACCAATAATTACACAATTCCAGGGACTTATGAGGAGGGACTAAATTGGTTAGAATTACATTCATTGGAGTTCAGAAGAATGAGGGGGGACCTCAGAGAAACCTATTAAATTCTAACAGGGCTGGACAGGGTAGATGCAAGAAGGATGTTCCTGATGGTGGGGGTGGCCATCACTAAGGAGAAGGTGCTAGGGAAGCTGAAAGGTCGGAAGGTGAATAAATCACCTGGACCGGATGGACCTACGCCCCAGGGTTCTGAAGGAGATAGCTGAAGAGATTGTGGAGGCATTGGTGGTGATCTTTCAGGAATCACTGGAGTCACGGAGGGTCTCAGAGGACTAGAAAAGGCTAATATAACACCTCTGTTTAAGAAGAGAGGGAGGCAGAAGATGGGAAATTATAGGTCAGTTCGCCTGACCTTGATCGTGGGTAAGATCTTGGAGTCCATTATTAAGGATGAAATTGCGGAGTACTTGGAAATGCATGGTAAAACAGGACTGAGTCAGCATGGCTTCATCAAAGGGAGGTCATGACTGACAAATCTGTTAGAATTCTTTGAGGAGGTAACAAAGAACTTAGACACAGGAGAGCCACTGGACTTGATTTATTTGGATTTCTGGAAAGCCTTTGACAAGGTGCCTTATAAGAGGCTGCTAAATAAGCTAAGAGCCAATGGTGTTAGAGGCAAGGTACTGGCATGGATAGCAGATTGGCTGACAGACAGAAGGCAGAGAGTGGGGATAAGGGGGTCTTTTCAGGTTGGCAACCGGTGACTAGTGGTGTTCCACAGGGGTCAGTGTTGGGACCACAACTTTTCGCCATATACATTAATGATCTAGATGAAGGAACTGAGGGCATGGTTGCTAAATTTGCGGATGATACAAAGATATGTAGAGGGACAGGTATCATTGAGGAAGTGGAGAGGCTGCAGAATGACTTGGACAGGTTAGGAGAGTGGGCAAAGAAATGGCAGATGGAATACAATGTGGGAAAGTGTGAGGTTATGCACTTTGGTAGGAAGAACAGAGGCCTAGGCTATTTTCTAAATGGGTAAAGGCTTCAGAAATCTGAAGCACAAAGGGACTTGGGAGTCCTGGTTCAGGAGTCTCTTAAGGTTAACGTGCAGGTTCAGTTGGCAGTTAGGAAGGCAAATTCAATGTTAACATTCATTTCTAGAGGGCTAGAATACAAGAACAGGGACGTCTGCTGAGGCTGTATTAGGCTCTGGTCGGACCCCATTTGGAGTATTGTGAGCAGTTTTGGACCCCTACCTAAGGAAGGATGTGCTGGCCTTGGAGGGAGTCCAGAGGAGGATGAGGGGGGATCTAATTGAAACTTATGGAATACTGAGAGGCCTACTAGAGTGGACATGGAGAGGATGTTTCTACTCGTGGGAGAGACCAGAACAGGGGGCACAACCTCAGAGTGAAGGGACTCTCCTTTAAAACTGAGATGAGGAGGAACTCCTTCAGCCAGAGGATGGTGAATCTGTGGAATTCATTGCCATAGAGGGCTGTGGAGGCCAGGTCATTGAGTGTCTTTAAGACAGAGATAGATAGGTTCTTGATCAATAAGGGGATCAAAGGTTATGGGGAGAAGGCAGGAGAATGGGGATGAGAATCATATCAGCCATGATTGAATGGCGGAGCAGACTCGATGGGCTGAATGGCCTAATTCTGCTCCTATATCATATGGTCTTATGGGTGTCCAGAACCAGCAGTCACAATCTGAAGCTACAGGGTAGACCGTTTAGGACTGAGATGAGGACAGATTTTTTCACTCAGAGTGGTTAGCCTGTGGAATTCGCGACCACAGACAGTAGTTGAGGCCAAAACATTGTATGATATCAAGAAGCAGTTAGATCAAGCACTTGGGGCAAAGGAAATCAAAGGATATGAGGGAAAGCAGGAAAAGATTGGTGGAAGTACACCCATAGGACTGGTAGAGAGGGTGTTCAAGGACTTTGACACAGTGACAGTGAAGGAACAGTGATATGGCTCCAAGCCAGGATGGTGTGTGACATGGGAGTGGCCAAGGATTTGAGAGGCACTCTGAAGTGGCCTTAGCAAGTTGCCACAGTGAATTTTCACAGGAAAGGCATGCCGCGATCCCACAAAAAGGGTTGTAATGAAAGGGACAAATCACTTACCTGGGATCCCGGCGAACCAGTCTCACCCGGCTGTCCTCGGTCTCCCTGTCCATCAAAAAGAAAAATAAGCTGTCCCATTAAAATGCCAGCCTGGAACAATAAGTCTTTTTGGTTAAAACTGTTTAACTCAATCCCTCTCATCTTTCCAATCCAGCCTCAGATAACCTTAGCACATCACCCATTCATTTTCCAAATTTAGAACCAAAAAAAAACTGCAAGGATATTAAGCCAGGAAGCTTTATCCAAGCTATAACCTATGGCATTTAGCTGCTATTTTCTCCTTTGGATGGCACGGTGGCACAGTGGTTAGCACTACTGCCTCACAGTGCCAGGAACCCGGATTCAATTCTGGCCTCAGGTCACTGTCTAGTGCGGAGTTTGCACGTTCTCCCCGTGTCTGCGTGGGTTTCCTCCAGGTGCTCCGGTTTCCTCTCATAGTCCAAAGATGTGCAGGTTAGGTTGATTGGCCATGCTAAATTGACCTTAGTGTCAGGGGATTAGCAGGGTAAATATGTGGGGCTGTGGGAAGAGGGCCTGGGTGGGATTGTGATGGGTACAGACTCAATGGGCCAAATGGTCTTCTGCACTGTAGGGATTCTATGATTCCCCCTGCCCATAGCGCCATAGAAAAGTTCCAGCACAGGAAGAGGCCATTGAGCCCATCTTGTCTGCACTAGCTGAAAATAAATACTAGCCACCCATTCTAATCCCACCTTTCAGCGCCCACTCTGTCGTCTTGTAGGTTACAGCATTTCAAGTGCAGATCCAGGTACCTTTTAAATAACTTGAGGGTTTTTGCCTCAGTCACTTAGGCAGCGAACTCCAGACACCAACTAAGCTCTGGGTGAAAAAACTTTTCTCAATATCCCTTCTAATCCTTTGACTAATCACTTCAAATCCCATTCCCTGGTAACTGAACTTTCCGCGAGGGGAAATAAGTCTTTCCCATTTATTGTCTCGAGGTCCCTCATATGTTTGTTCACCGCAATCAAATCACCTCTCAACCTCCCCTGTTCTAAGGAAAAAACGGGCAGGATTTTCCAGCCACACTCGCCCCAAGACCGGAAAATCCTGCCCGAGGTCAACAGGCCTTTGCACGGTCCTGTCCCACCTGCTACGATTCCCGTGGCGGGCGGGACAGGAAAATCCCGCCCAACATCTTTCCTCATAGCTGCAATTTTCCAACCCTGACAACATTCTTGTAACTCTGCTCTGACAAAGAGTCATCCAGACTCGAAACGTTGGCTCTATTCTCTCTCCACAGATACTGTCAAACCTGCTGAGATTTTCCAGCATTTTCTGTTTTTGTTTCAGATTCCAGCATCCGCAGTATTTTGTCTTTATTCTTGTAAGTCTCACAGAGTCAGAGGTTTACAGCATGGAAACAGGCCCTTCGGCCCAACTTGTCTATGCTGCCCTTTTTTTTAAACCCTAAGCTAATCCCAATTGCCAGCGTTGGCCCATATCCCTCTATATCCATCTTACCAATGTAACTGTCTAAATGCTTTTTAAAATACAAAATTGTACCCGCCTCTACTACTACCTCTGGCAACTTGTTCCAGCCACTCACTGCCCTCTGTGAAAAAATTGCCCCTCTGGACCCTTTTGTATCTCTCCCTTCTCACCTTAAACCTATGCCCTCTAGTTTTAGACTCCCCTACCTTTGAGAAAATATATTGACTATCTAGCTGATCTATGCCCCTCATTATTTTACAGACCTTGATATGATCACCCCTTAAGCCTCCTATGGTCCCGAGAAAAAGTCCCAGTCTATCCAGCCTCTCCTTATAACTCAAACCGTCAAATCCCGGTAGCATCCTAATGAATCTTTGCTGCACTCTTTCTAGTTTAATCATTTCCTTTCCATGATAGGGTGACCAAAATTGTACACAATATTCCAAGTGTGGCCTTATTAATGTCTTGTACAACTTCAACAAGACGTGCTGTATTCAATGTTCTGACCAATGAAACCAAGCATGCCGAATGCCTTCTTCACCACTCTGTCCACCTGTGACTCCACTTTCAAGGAGCTATGAACCTGTCCCCCTCGATCTCTTTGTTCTGTAACTCTCCCCAACAGCCTACTATTAACTGAGTATGTCCTGCCCTGGTTCGACCTACCAAAATGCATTCATCTAAATTAAGATGTACGAGGTAAGTTTTTTTTACACAGAGGGTGGTGGGTGCCTAGAACTCACTGCCGGGGGAGGTCGTGGAAGCAGATACGATACATGAATAGGATGGGAATAGAGAGCTATGGTCCCCGGGAGGGTAGGGGGTTTTAGAAAAATAAAGTAAAGTTTATTTATTAGACACCAGTAAGGCTTACATTAACACTGAACAAAGAAAGAACAAAGAACAGTACAGCACAGGAAACAGGCCCTTCGGCCCTCCAAGCCTGTGCCGCTCCTTGGTCCAACTAGACCAATCGTTTGTATCCCTCCATTCCCAGGCTGCTCATGTAACTATCCAGGTAAGTCTTAAACGATGTCAGCGTGCCTGCCTCCACCACCCTACTTGGCAGCGCATTCCAGGCCCCCACCACCCTCTGTGTAAAAAACGTCCCTCTGATGTCTGAGTTATACTTCGCCCCTCTCACCTTGAGCCCGTGACCCCTCGTCATCGTCACCTCCGACCTGGGAAAAAGCTTCCCACTGTTCACCCTATCTATCCCCTTCATAATCTTGTACACCTCTATTAGATCTCCCCTCATTCTCCGTCTTTCCAAGGAGAACAACCCCAGTCTACCCAATCTCTCCTCATAGCTAAGACCCTCCATACCAGGCAACATCCTGGTAAACCTTCTCTGCACTCTCTCCAATGCCTCCACGTCCTTCTGGTAGTGCGGCGACCAGAACTGGACGCAGTACTCCAAATGTGGCCTAACCAGCGTTCTATACAGCTGCATCATCAGACTCCAGCTTTTATACTCTATACCCCGTCCTATAAAGGCAAGCATACCATATG
The DNA here is from genome assembly GCF_964213995.1 of Mustelus asterias. Lineage (NCBI taxonomy): Eukaryota > Metazoa > Chordata > Chondrichthyes > Carcharhiniformes > Triakidae > Mustelus > Mustelus asterias. Next base: position 152,032,404 of record NC_135803.1, on the reverse strand, counting down.
CCTTCTTCACCACCTTCTCCACCTGTGTTGCCACCTTCAAGGATTTGTGGACTTGCACACCTAGGTCCCTCGGTGTTTCTATACTCCTGATGACTCTGCCATTTATTGTATAACTCCTCCCTACATTATTTCTTCCAAAATGCATCACTTCGCATTTATCCGGATTAAACTCCATCTGCCACCTCTCCGCCCAATTTTCCAGCCTATCTATATCCTGCTGTATTGCCCGACAATGCTCTTCGCTATCCGCAATTCCAGCCATCTTCGTGTCATCCGCAAACTTGCTGATTACACCAGTTACACCTTCTTCCAAATCATTTATATATATCACAAATAGCAGAGGTCCCAGTACAGAGCCCTGCGGAACACCACTGGTCACAGACCTCCAGCCGGAAAAAGACCCTTCGACCACTACCCTCTGTCTCCTATGGCCAAGCCAGTTCTCCACCCATCTAGCCACTTCCCCTTGTATCCCATGAGCCTTAACCTTCTTAACCAACCTGCCATGTGGGACTTTGTCAAATGCCTTACTGAAATCCATATAGACGACATCCACGGCCCTTCCTTCATCAACCGTTTTTGTCACTTCCTCAAAAAACTCCACCAAATTTGTAAGGCACGATCTCCCTCTTACAAAACCATGCTGTCTGTCACTAATGAGATTGTTCCGTTCTAAATGCACATACATCCTGTCTCTAAGAATCCTCTCCAACAACTTCCCTACCACGGACGTCAAGCTCACCGGCCTATAATTTCCTGGGTTATCCCTGCTACCCTTCTTAAACAGCGGGACCACATTCGCTATCCTCCAATCCTCAGGGACCTCACCCGTGTCCAAAGAAGCGACAAAGATTTCCGTCAGAGGCCCAGCAATTTCATCTCTCGTCTCCCTGAGCAGCCAAGGATAGATGCCATCAGGCCCTGGGGCTTTGTCAGTTTTAATGTTCCCTAAAAAACCTAACACTTCCTCTCTTGTAATGGAGATTTTCTCTAACGGGTCACTTAACTGCAATGAAGTTACTGTGAAATTCCGTGAGTCGCCACATTCCGGTGCCTGTTCGGGTCAATGCACCCTAACCAGCACATCTTTCAGACTGTGGGAGGAAACCGGAGCACCCAGAGGAAACCCACGCAGACACGGGGAGAATGTGCAAACTCCACATAGACAGTGACCCAAGCTGGGAATCGAACCCGGGTCCCTGGCGCTGTGAGGCAGCAGCACTAACCACTGTGCCACCGTGCCGTCCCACAGTGCTATGACTAGTTCAGTTGGGCAGCATGATCGGTGCAGGCGTGGAGGGCCAAAGGGCCTGTTCCTGTGCTGTAATTTTCTTTGTTCTTTAAACTCCAGCTGCCATTCGTCAGCCCACTGGTCCAATTGATCAAGATTCCTAGATAGCTTTCTTCACTGTCCACTATGCCACCAATCTTGGCGTCATCTCCAAACTTACTAACCATGCCGACTAAATTTTCATCCAAATCATTAATATAAATGACAAATAAGAGTGGACCCAGCACCGATCTCCTCTGCACTCTCTCCACAGCAATTCTGCCCTTCCTGTAACGTGGTGACCAATCTATTTCTCAGTCGAATAAAAGAACTCTCCTTTTTGCTGTAACAGTGTTAACCCGACTTTCCTATTCTCAGATACTATCCAATCTGCAAGGCAGTTTCAACATTTCCAGTTTTTATCCCAGACTTTCAGCAATTGCTTTTTTTCAATATCTCCAAAGGACTGGGTTTTATGTCCAATGGACACCCATCGGTGACATTTTTACTTTCTCCATCGACTTTCTATGGGATTTTGAACTGGAATCTTCTGTCAGCTAATGAGCCTGAAAGCACAACACCCTACCCCAGGGCGTCTACGACATAAGTGAATGAGATTTGTAGCTGCGTCTCCAATCAGATCGAAGAGTTGTTTAGGAGCAGTGCAAAGACTGAGTGAGCCGTATCAGTTCGAATATTTAATTCAATATCAAATCAGGTACAAAAATTAAAATAAAGGGAAGGAAGCAAAAACTGAATTCAGAAAGTTAAAAGAGACAAAGGAAAAAAGCAGAAAAAAATCACATTTTTCTATTTTTTTAAAGTCTCAAACAACAATTAAAAGCTGAGGGAATGAGACATTGTGTTTTTCAGTGCCAAAGAGATTGTTTTGTTAAAATAAAACATAATTAAGGACCCCATGCAGCCTGGACATTCTCTCTTCCACCTCCTTCCGTTGGGAAAAAGATACAAAAGTCTGAGGTCACATACCAACTAACTCAAGAACAGCTTCTTCCCTGCTGCCATCAAATTTTTGAATGAACCTACCTCGCACTAACTTCTTTCTCTACACCCTAGCTATGACTGTAACACTACATTCTGCACTCTCTCCTTTCCTTCTCTATGAATGGTATGCTTTGCCTGTATGGTGTGCAAGAAACAATACTTTTCACTGGATACTGATACATGTGACAATAATAAATCAAATTTTAAAAAATAAAAATAAAAAGACATATTACTCTGTTCAAAGGACACTTGCATTACAATGGGTAAGCCCTAACTTTTTTAGTGAGTTTGGTTGCTACCTATTCAGCCACTTCATACCAGTCCAGTGTTTCACTGCTGAGTCGCTTGGTGAGAGACCTATAGGCCATAGCTCCTGGTGAAGCAGAAGCATCTCAGACAGCAAATTCCAGTGTGGCGGGAGGAAGTTACTGTCCAGTTTCCATGTAAATAACGGTGAGCAGTAAGAACCTCACCCTTATCTCCACCACAGAATCCGAGCCCATTGACAGAAGCACTTCGCATTGTTGGTCCACTTCCTCTCCATACTTGCTTCACACTAACTCCAGCAAGACTCTGAAATATTCACCCAACCTCATTAAGTCAACCGCAGACTCTCCACTGACATTATTCTTTCTCACCCTACTAGCCCGAAGAATGTCTATGGCGTTTGGTTAAGAAAAGGCAAATCAAGTTTATTATCATAGTGCAGAAGGAGGCCGTTCGGCCCATCGAGCCTGCACCAACTCTCCGACAGAGCATCTTACCCAGGCCCTGTCCCCGTAACCCCATATATTTACCCTGCTAATTTCCCTAACCTATACATCTTTGGATACTAAGGGTCAATTTAGCACGGCCATCCACCTAATCTGCACATCTTTTGGACTGTGGGAGGAAACCGGAGCACCCGGGGGAAACCCACACAAGACACAGGGAGAATGTGCAAACTCCACACAGACAGTCAAACCTGGAATCAAACCTGGGTCCCTGGTGCTGTGAGGCAGCGGTGCTAACCACTGCCGCCGTGCCACTCAATTATTAATAGAATAATATCAGAGACAGAATATTCGAGACAAAATATTAGAGACAGAAACATTTTTAAAAATACAGTATGGATGGAATTTAGCACAAAAACACTTGCCTTGTCCCCGTGTTCACCCTGAGATCCTCTGGGACCCTAAAGAAATTGGAGAGATGAAGGATTAATCATAAGAACTTTGAGACATGTGTCGCACTTGAGACTCTGCACATGCGCATTTCCATATCCTTCTTTTTAAATAATTGACTCAGAACAATCAACTTCTTATCTGTTTATTCTGAAGTCAAATTAAGTCAGCATCTTGCTAAGCACAGTTAGCCTCCAGCTGACTTCAAGGAAGTATTATCATCTCAAGCTTGTGATCACAGCGGGAAACACAAAACTAAATCCTTTAGCACCGGATAATATCTTACTTGTCAAACGGTGCGACACAGTGCGTCCTCCATCTCACACTGTGAACAATTCCTCAGGAGATGTATTATTCCAAATCCATGAAACACTCCATTGCCCCAGAGCGTGGCGCTGCCCCAGAGCGTGGCGCTGACCCAGAGCGTGGCGCTGACCCAGAGCGTGGGGCTGACCCAGAGCGTGGGGCTGACCCAGAGCGTGGCGCTGACCCAGAGCGTGGCGCTGACCCAGAGCGTGGGGCTGACCCAGAGCGTGGCGCTGTCCCAGAGCGTGGGGCTGACCCAGAGCGTGGGGCTGACCCAGAGCGTGGCACCGCCCCAGAGCATGGCACCGCCCCAGAGCATGGCACCGCCCCAGAGCGTGGCGCTGTCCCAGAGCGTGGCGCTGTCCCAGAGCGTGGGGCTGACCCAGAGCGTGGGGCTGACCCAGAGCGTGGCGCTGTCCCAGAGCGTGGCGCTGTCCCAGAGCGTGGCGCTGTCCCAGAGCGTGGCGCTGACCCAGCGCGAGGCGCTGCCCCAGAGTATGGCGCCGCCCCAGAGCATGGCACTAACCCAGAGCGTGGCACTGACCCAGAGCGTGGCACTAACCCAGAGTGTGGAGCCGCCCCAGAGCATGGCACTAACCCAGAGCGTGGCGCTGACCCAGAGCGTGGCATCGCCCCAGAGCGTGGCGCTGACCCAGAGCGTTGTGCCACCCCAGAGCTGGCGCCGCCCCAGAGCGTGGCATCGCCCCAGAGCGTGGCACTGACCCAGAGCGTTGTGCCACCCCAGAGCGTGGCGCTGACCCAGAGCGTGGTGCTGACCCATAGCATGGCGCCGCCCCAGAGCGTGGCATCACCCCAGAGCGTGGCACTGACCCAGAGCATTGTGCCACCCCAGAGCGTGGCACTGACCCAGAGCGTGGCGCCGCCCCAGAGCGTGGCATCGCCCCAGAGCGTGGCACTGACCCAGAGCGTTGTGCCACCCCAGAGCGTGGCGCTGACCCAGAGCGTGGTGCTGACCCATAGCATGGCGCCGCCCCAGAGCGTGGCATCGCCCCAGAGCGTGGCACTGACCCAGAGCGTTGTGCCACCCCAGAGCGTGGCGCTGACCCAGAGCGTGGCACTGACCCAGAGCGTTGTGCCACCCCAGAGCGTGGCGCTGACCCAGAGCGTTGTGCCACCCCAGAGCGTGGCGCTGACCCAGAGCGTGGCACTGACCCATAGCATGGCACCGCCCCAGAGCGTGGCACTAACCCAGAGCGTGGCACTGACCCAGAGCGTGGCGCTGACCCAGAGCGTGGTAGAAGTCAGGGCTTTGAGTAAATTTAAGTAAGAGGTGGACATATTTGAAGGGTTATGGAGAATGGGCAGAAAAGTGGAGTTGGGACTGAGAAGAGTTCCTCACAATGTGGTGAGAAAAGCCTTTACAATTTCCTGTAAAGACTCGCATTCCAACCATTATCTTGTATATTGAGTCTGTGTCTGTATATGCCCTGTTTGTGAACACAAGTCCTCACTCACCTGAAGAAGGAGCGAGACTCCGAAAGTTTGTGCTGCCAAATAAACCTGTTGGACTTTAACCTGGTGTTGTGAGACTTCTTACTGTGTTTACCCCAATCCAACACCGGCATCTCCACATTATGTGTAACATTGGAGCGGAAATATTTAACATGGATGTTTGAAAAGGTTTTCTTCATTAATTTAACAAAGGTTGTAATGCATTTAGTTTGTTGAGATGCGTAACGTCACTAACCCGGTCACCTGGTTCTCCCTGGCGGCCTGGAGGTCCTGGGAAACCTTCACCCACGTTGCCCTGGCGATGCAAGAAAGAAAATCTCAGGAACCATTTCAAAACATGCCATTTTTTTTAAGCGACTTTGTTTTTTTTCTCGAACCGCCCTGCGGTTAGTTCAGGCCACGGAACAATTACACACCAACCTTTCCTCCATTCAAAGTAATGTGCTGGGGAGAGACCCCAGTGTCACCCCTCCCCCGCCATTTGGTGAAACAGGTTCCATGATCATAAAAGGTTTTTATTTCCAGTTACAGAGAAATCTGTAGATGGTGGGAATCACCATTCTACACTCTTAACTCACACTCAGTCCAATTATTAAGCTACATTCCTACTCTGTTCTCTGTATAGTCAAGAGCTTCAAGTTTCTCAAGGTCCAGATCACCAACACTTGTCCTGGGCCCTCCATATCGGGGCTATAGTCAAGAAAGTCCATCAATGCCTCGACTTTCTCAGGAGGCAAAGGAAGTGTGAGATAATGCATTTTGGAAGGTCAAATGCATGTAGGAATTATACAGTAAATAGCAGAACCCTTAGGAGTATTGACAGAGAGACCTGGACGTACATGTCCATTGATCATTGAAAGTGGCAACACAGGTGGATAAGGTAGTCAAGAAGGCATATGGCATGCTTGCCTTCATCGGTTGAGGCATTGAGTATAAAAACTCGCAGGACACGCTCCAGCTGTACAGAACATTAGTTAGGCCCTATTTAGAATATTGTGTTCAATTCTGGTCGCCACACTACCAGAAGGATGTGGATGCTTTGGAGAGGGTGCAGAAGAGGTTTACCAGGATGTTGCTTGGTCTGGAGGGCATTAGCTATAAGGAGAGGTTGGATAAGCTTGGTTTGTTCTCACTGGAACGACGGGTTGAGAGGTGACCTGATAGAAGTCTACAAGATTATGAGTGGCATGTACAGAGTGGATAGTCAGATGCTCTTTCCCCGGGTAGAAAAGTCAAGCACTCGGGGACATGGGTTTAAGGTGCGTGGGGAAAAGTTTAGAGGAGATGTGCGAGGCAAGTTTTTTACACAGAGGGTGGTGAATGTCTGGAACGCGCAGCCCGGGGAGGTGGTGGCAGCAGGTACGATAGCGGCATTTAAGGGGTAACTAGACAAATATATGAAGAGGATGGGAATGAAAGGATACGGACTCCGTAAGTGCATACGGTTTTAGTTCAGTCAGGCAGCATGGTCGGTGCAGGCTTGGGGGGCCGAAGGGCCTGTCCCTGGGCTGCAATTTTCTTTGTTCTTTGTTGAAATTTGGCATGTCTGCTGCAACTTTCAACAATTTTTACAGATGCACCATAGGAAGCATTCTTTCTGGTTGTATCACAACTTGGTATGGCTCCTGCTCTGCCCAAGACCGCAAGAAACTACAAAGGTCGTGAAAGCATCTATTGATGACACCATCTTTGTCACTGCAGCCTTTGGTTGCAATGTCTTCTGCTGTCTCGTCTGGCGGGGCCCTTTACGAGCGAGAATGGAAAACTTGGCGTTCCAGCCAAAACCCCATTCAACAGCATCGGAAAATTGCAGCCATGATCGAGGATGGAATATTTTGGCCCCTGGGTTCCTGCGTTTATCTTCTGGATAAGGATATTATTAAACTAGAAAGAGTGCAGAAAAGATTTACTAGGATGCTACTGGGACTTGATGGATTGAGTTATAAGGAAAGGCTGAATAGACTGGGACTTTTTTCCCTGGAGTGTAGGAGGCTGAAGGGTGATCTTATAGAGGTCTATAAAATAATGAGGGGCACAGATCAGCTAGATAGTCAATATCTTTTCCCAAAGGTAGGGGACTAAAACTAGAGGGCATAGGTTTAAGGTGAGAGGGGAGAGATACAAAAGTGTCCAGAGGGGCAATTTTTTCACACAGAGGGTGGTGAGTGTCTGGAACAAGCTGCCAGAGGCAGTAGTAGAGGCGGGTACAATTTTGTCTTTTAAAAAGCATTTAGATAGTTACATAGGTAAGATGGGTATAGAGGGATATGGGCCAAACAAGGGGAACTGGGAAGAGCTTAGTGGTAAAAATTGGACGGCATGGACAAGTTGGGCCGAAGGGCCTGTTTCCATGCTGTAAACCTCTATGACTCTATGACCCTACTGATCTTTAAAACAGGAATGAAAATAATCCATATTTACCTTGTCACCTTTCTGACCCGATGGACCAGGGGATCCTCTTGGTCCTGGGCTACCAGACTCACCAGGAATACCCTGGCAAGGAAATGCATTGTTAGTTCTAACTGGTATCATCGCTCAGTCATGCAAGTTCATTATTTTGGGTGCCGCTCCTAATTCTTAAATACTCACCTGCCGACCAGGCTCTCCTTTCTGACCAGCTCCATTTTCTGAGGTTACCAAACCCTGTGGGTAAAGTTTAAATCGTCAATCCGTCGTTAAGTTCTGCTTCTCCGTTAAGTTCACACAAACCAGCCTCACATCCATTGACTCTGACCACACTTCCCACTGCCTTGGCAAAGCAGCCAGCATTATCAAGGACCCCACGCACCCCGGACATTCTCCCGTCCACCTTGTCTTCCACGTGTCTTCACCATACCCTTCAACCTTCCCTTCTCTGAGGCTGAGCGTGCTGTTCTCAGCAAAGGACTCAGCTTCGTACCCTTACGTCCCCACCTCAATGAATTCCAGCTTTGACAAAGGGTCATCTGGACTCGAAACATCAGCTCTTTTCTCTCCTTACAGATGCTGCCAGACCTGCTGAGGTTTTCCAGCATTTTCTCTTTTGGTTTCTCTCTTCCACCTTCTTCCGTCGGGAAAAAGATACAAAAGTCTGAGGTCACGTACCAACCGACTCAAGAACAGCTGCTGCTGTCAGACTTTTGAATGGACCTACCTTGCATTAAGTTGATCTTTCTCTACACCCTAGCTATGACTGTAACACTACATTCTGCACTCTCTCCTTTCCTTCTCTATGAACAGGATGCTTTGTCTCCATAGCGCACGAGAAACAATAATTTTCACTGTATGTTAATACATGTAACAATAATAAATCAAATTTTAAAAAATCAAATCAAAAATCATCGTTCCCCTGCTGCTAGTGAACCTCAGCTGGAAAGGTGGGGGAGTGGCCTGACCACTTTTCCCATCTCACAGTTTTTTGCCCCACCCCCTCTCACCCCCGGTAAGCTGGAGCAGTCCAGGATCTCCCACCGGCAACATCACCCTGAACCTCATCCACAGTCTCCAGTGGAGAAGATTGTCGGGCAGTGGATGGTATGATGTGGAGTAGGTAGGAAAGAGATTATTGTGTTCGGATGCATTAGCAAGAACATGGAGGATGGCCTACTGGCAGTGCCATCACCTCCATCTGTTTCACAAACGATCCTGTCTTGGGTCACTGTCTGTGCGGAATCTGCACGTTCTCCTCATATCCGTGTGGGTTTCCTCCGGGTACTCCGGTTTCCTCCCACAGTCCGAAAGACATGTTGGTTAGGGTGCATTGGCCATGCTAAATTCCCCCTCAGTGTACCCGAATAGGCGCCGGAGTGTGGCGACTCGGGGATTTTCACAGGAACTTCATTGCAGTGTTAATGTAAGCCTACTTGTGACACTAATAAATAAATTTAAACTTAAAAAAGGAAATCAACCTCTAAAACAAATCGGAAAATGCTGGAAAATCACAGCAGGTCTGACAGCATCTTTGGAGAGAGAATAGAGCCAACGTTTCGAGTCTGGATGACCCGCACAGTTGCAAGGTTTCTTTAAGAGCTGACCACATGATATGATGGTGATGTCATTAGCGTGTGTGCTGAGGATACTGTTTTACTTTCAGTTTTGTATCTGTGCAGAGCAAAGAGCAGCTCCTCAATAAAACCTGCTGTATGTTACTTTGAATGTACATGTGCAAACCAAGTCTTTTCTTTTTCTGTTAAAACCCACAAACCCCTAATGGACGGCTCATCCAGACTCAAAACTTTGGCTCTATTCTCCCTTCACAGATGCTGTCTGACTTGCTGAGATTTTCCAGCACTTTCTGTTTCGGATTCCAGCATCTGCAGTACTTTTATTCTAGAATAAATCAGTTTGAGATGATGATCGAATGGAACATTCACTTACTCTCTCACCTGGTTCTCCCTTTTCCCCCTGCAACAGAATGAGAAACATAATAAGGAAAACATCCTGAGAACAACCACCTCCAGAGATGAATAAACTATTCATTTTGCAATGCCATCAGACAAAATTGAACACTGAACAGTCTTCAAATAATTCTGATGCTGAATGCAACACATTCAATATAGACTCTTATCAAGATACAAGTACATAATTAAAAGCAATATTGAACTTGCAAGTTTAAGTTGATTATTCTGTAACTTTCCAACTGAGTTTTGGAGCCAAGAAACTCTCACCAAATTGACAAGAGATGATACAACTGAGAGTGAGAGCAATGTTGAGACAGTCTCAGATTGGTTTACTCTTGTAAGCAACGATTAGGGGGTCTTTCTCTGGTTGGAGGGCAGTTACAAGTGGAGTGCCACAGGGATCAGCGCTGTGACCCCCTGCTCTTCACAATACAGATTCATTATTTGGAAGAAGGAACAGAGAGTACTGTGGCCAAATTTTTAGATGATACAAAGGTGGGAGGGAAGGCAGGTTGTAAGGAGAGATAGATACAGGCAGAGAAATAGTGACAGGTTAAGTGAGTGGGCAGTGAATTGGCAAATGGAATTCATTGTGGGAAAATGTGAGATTCTTCATTTTGGAAGAAGGGATGAGAATGTGGATTATTATTTAAATGGAGAGAGGGACTGCAGAAAGCTGGAGTACAAAGGAACTTGGGGGGTCCTTGTTCATGAACGCCAGAAAGCTGGCATGCAGGGGCAGAAGGTAATCGGAAAGGCAAATAGAATGCTGGCTTTTATTTCAAGGGGGCTGGAATACAAATGTAAAGTTGCTGCAATTGTACAAGGTACGAGTGAGGCCACATTTAGAATATTGTGTACAGTTTTGGTCCCCCTATATAAGGAACGATATGTTAACATTGGAGGCAGTACAGAGGAGGTTTACTAGGATGATCCTGGGTATGGAGGGACTACTATATGAGGAAAGGTTAAACAGGTTGGGTCTGTACTCCTTGGAGTTAAGAAGAATGAGGTGATATGATTGAAACGTAGAAGATTCTTAGGGGGTTAGGCTGGGTAAATGTTGAGAGCATGTTTCCACCCATGGGACAGTGTGGGACCAGAGGGCAGAGTCACAGAATAAGAGGGAGCTCATTTAAGAAGGATTTGAGGAATAATTTCTTCTCTTTGAATATGGTGAATCATTGGAATTCTTTGCCCAGCAACATTTTAGAACATTTTCAAGATTGAGATGGATAGATTTTTAATCAGTCGGGGAATTAAGGGTCACTGAGAGAAAGCAGGAAAGTGGACTTAGTGAATGTTAGATCAGCCATGATCTTATTAAATGGCAGAACAGGCCTGAAGAGCTGAATGGACTTCTCCTGTTCCTTGTCCTGGTCTGTAGTTATACTAGCATTCGCGCATTGCAGTTTTGAGCACAATTGGAAGAGTAGTTCCCATATGGGTGGCGGGGGGGTGGATGGTTTGAAGTATATCAAACTTAAATGGGGAGCAGGCCATTCGACCACAGAAAAACTCCTCCAATCCCCTCACAAATAACATCATCAGATCTTTTGCATCCACCCGAGAGGGCAGACAGGATCTCAGTTTGAAAGTCCCATCAAAAGGCGGCACCTCCGGCAGTGAGGCACTGCCTCAGTACTGCACACGGAGTGTTGGCCTACATTTCGTGCTCAGAGCTCAGGAGTAGGACTTGAACCTATGACCTTCTGAGTCAGAGCGCTCTCCATGGAGCCACAGCTGACACCAAACAGCATTCGTACCGAGCATCACCTCCGAGACAGTCAGCTTTAGGTCAGCCACAAACATCAAGCACAACAGAGTAGCTTCCAAGCAACTTAAAGGGATGGAGTGGGTGTTTCGCGCTTGCTTTTCATTTAATTGTTCATGCAAAGGCATTTTGTTTGGATGAGATCACAACGTACCTTGCTAGACCTCCCAGCGGGTCCTGGAGGACCAATGGGACCTTGTGGTCCTATTTGGCCACGAGGTCCAAAATCGCCCCTCAGTCCAGGGAGACCCGGTGGCCCAGGAATACCCTGCAATAGAGTAATCGAAAGATGTTAACCACTGACCACTTCTAGATACCGTTCACGGATTGCATCAAAAAACAACTTCTTGCATCCTTATAGCCCCTTTACTGTGGCTGAAAACGTCCCAAGGCCCTTGACAGGAGCAGCAAAATTAAAAGGAGGCGTTGGCCTAGTGGTATTATCACTAGACTATTAATCTAGGAGCGCAGTTAATGTTCTGGGGACCCGGGTTCGAATCCCACCACGGCAGATGGTGGAATTTGAATTCAATAAAAAAATACCTGGAATTAAGAATCTACTGATGACCGTGAAACCATTATCGATTGTGGTAAAAATCCACCTGGTTCACTAATGTCCTTTAGGGAAGGAAATCTACCGTCCACCATCTGCTGTGGCAGGATTCGAACCCGAGTCCCCAGGACATTAATCAGTTCATCAGCTCTGACAAAGATTCATCCAGGCTCGAAATGTCTCTATTCTCTCTCCACAGATGCTGTCAGGCCTGTTGAGATTTTCCAGCATTTTCTTTTCTTGCCCCAGAACATTAGCTGAATTCATGGATTAATAGTCTACTGATAGTCCACTAGGCCATTGCCTTCCCACCTGCTGTGGTGGGATTCAAGCCTAGGTCCCCAAACTAATCCCCTGGATCTCTGGTTACAAGTCCAGTGATAATACCGCTGTGCCATCATTTTGTACTCTATGCCTCTAATAATAAAGCCCAGCATGCAATATTCTTTATTGACTATATCTCAACCTGTCCTGTCACCATCAGTGGTCAATGCACATAGACACCAAGGTCTCTCTGCTCCTGCATCCACTTTAGAATTGTATCCTTTACTTTATATTGTCTCTCTGTATTCTTCCGAAATGAATCACTTCACGCATCTCTGCATGAAATTTCATCTGCTACTTGTCCAACCATCCCACCAAATTGTGCAGGATGGCACAGTGGTTAGCACCGCTGCCTCCCAGTGCCAGAGACCTGGGTTCAATTCCAGCCTCGGGTCAGTGTGTGGAGTTTGCACGTTCTCCCCGTGTCTGCGTGGGTTTCCTCCGGGTGCTCCTGTTTCCTGCCACAATCCAAAGCTGTGCGGGTTAGGTTGATTGGCCGTGCTAAATTGCCCCTTAGTGTTCTGGGATGCATGGATTATCAGTACGTAATTCAGTATTCAAAATAATATCACTGAACTCGAAGGTAATGTTGATCATTCACACAGATTAATGATTAATTCTGCAAACAATTATATATAACTGTGAATCCAAATGATTGGGGCGGCACGGTGGCACAGTGGTTAGCACTGCTGCCTCACAGCACCAGGGACCCAGGTTCGATTCCCGGCTTGGGTCCCTGTCTGTGTGGAGTTTGCACATTCTTCCCGTATCTGCGTGGGTTTCCTCTGGGTGCTCCAGTTTCCTCCCACAGTCCAAAGATGTGCGAGTTAGGTGGATTGGCCATGCTACATTTCCCCTTAGTGTCAGGGGGGCTAGCTAGGGCAAATATATGGGGTTTTGGGGATAGGGCCTGGGTGGATTGTGATCGGTGCAGACTTAATGGGCTGAATGGCCTCCTTCTGCACTGTATGATTCTATAATTCTAAGTAAAACCACATGTTTGAGAAATAGTATATTAGACATGATAAAATTGTGGGGTTACAGGGATAGTGCGTGGGTAAGGTGCTCTTTTGAAGAGTTGGTGCAGACTCGATGGGCTGAATGGCCTCGGTTTGCACTGCAGAGATTCTATCGATACCAACTGCACAATTTCCAGGTTGAAAAAGGTTCCTCAAGTTTTCTCACTCCTGTGGAGAATGTACATTCGCTGGACAGTTAGTGCAGTCGAATGAGATGGATCAGACTGCTCGTCAATGGCACAGACTCGATGGGCCAAATGACCTCCTTCTGTGCTGAACCGTTCAATATTCTACACCACCAGCCACTGCTCAAATAAAAACTTAACTCAGGCTGTGCATCATGAAGAAATTACACATCCCTCGAAGAGAGAGAGGGCTGAGTGTGGCCTGAGAGAGGTCTTTAAGAGTTTGCAAGGATAGATATGGAGAAAATCACAACATGAATACAAGATAAACACAAATAAATCTAATAGGGAATTCAGGATAAATGTCTTTAAACCAGAGAGTGGTGAGGTTGCGGAACTCGTGTCCAGTTAAGAAGAATGTCATAGATACATTTAGGGGAAAGTGAGATAAATAAATAAACAGAATCATAGAATTCCGACAGTGCAGATGGAGGCCATTAGGCCCATCAAGTCTGCACCGTCTCTTACCCAGGCTTACCCCGTAACCCCACATATTTACCCCCCTAATCCTCCTCACCTACACAGCTTGGGGCACTAAGGGGCAATTGTAGCAAGGCCATTCCGCCTAACCCGCACATCTTTGGAGTGTGGGAGGAAACCGGAGCACCCGGAGGAAACCCACGCAGACACGGGGAGAATGTGCATACTCCACAAAGACAGTGACCCGAGGCTGGAATCGGACCCGGGTCCCTGGCGCTGTGAGGCAGCGGTGCTAACCCACTGTGCCACCGTGCCGTGCTTAACCTGGAAATGGAAGGATTTGTTGCTGGGATTTAGATGAAGCTCAGCGGGAGAAGACTTGTGTGGGGCATAAGCACCAACACAGGCCTGTTGGGCTGAATGGCCTGTCTGTGTGCAATGCATTCTGTGTAATTCAGTGTAAGCTGTGAGAGCGTGTACTTACAGGATTACCCGGTTCGCCCTTCCTGCCAGGATAACCACCTCCGGTTGCAATGCCAACTTCACCCTGTAAGAGGAAGAAATGCACAACCATAAATGAAAGGAGCAAAGAATCTGCACTGATGTAGCACCCCCACGTCCACAGGACATCCCAAAACACCTGACAACCAAGAGATTGCAAGAATGCCATGGTCTGAACATTGCGCTCTCCCCGGCGGGGGGGGGGGGTCTTGAGGTGGGAACGTGATTAACGGTGAGATTCTCCGGCCTCCCGCCAGAGGGAGGAGATGCGTTGTTTTGGAATTCCCATTGGCGTCACCCCACATCGGCGGGAAACGCAAGGGCGGGGGTGCACTGCCGGTGGGACTGGAGAGTTCCACCGACGTGAACAGCCAGAGAATTCCGGCCTACACGGCCGATTCCTCAACCGGGGGGCTGGAGACCACGGAATCAGGTAAAAATCAGGCCCATTTCCTCTGTTTCTCTCTCCACACATGCTGACAGACCTCCTGAGTATCTTCATCATTTCCTCTTCATAGTTAATTTCTGGTGTCTGTGGTAATTGATGCCAGAAATTAAGATTTTGCAAGGATAGATATGGAGAAAATAATAACATGAATATAAGATAGACACGAATAAATCTAATAGGGAACTCAGGATAAATGTCTTTAAGCCAGAGAGTGGTGAGGTTCTGGGACTCGCGAACAGTTGAGAGGAATGCCATAGATACGTTCAAGGGAAAACGAGATAAATAAATAAGCAGAATCATAGAATTCCTACAGTGCAGAAAGAGGCCATTGGGCCCATCACCCTCCGAGGGGCTACACTCACCTCTGAGCTGCCAAGGAGGTGATGTTAAGCCATTTCCGCATATTTAAATCTATTTAAATTGTTGGTAATCAGGGTTCAGGCTGGGGGTGAACCCGATTATGTCACCAGCGGGGGTGAGGGGGAGGTGATGTCATTTTAAGATCTCCCCGGCACAGATCCCATTCCGGCTCTCTGGCAAGAGTTGGCGGACACCGCGGGAATGGCGGTCTGCGGTGAAGAGGGCTGGAAAATCGCCCCTATATCTCCTACTACCAATTTACAGGGAACAACGATGGGTACACAGGACTTGGGAGCAGGAGTAGGCCATTTGGCCTATCAATAAGATCACGGTTGATCTGGTTGTGGTCTCATCTCCGTCTGACCCCCCCATGACCCTCAACTTCCTTATCAATCAAACATTCGAAAATTCAGTGACCCAGCCTCGACTCTCTGGGCGAGAGGATTCCACACGGGAATGATCCTTGGAGAGAAAACAAATCTTCAGGATATTTCAATACTACACAAGAAGCTTGAATGCACGCACAATTAAATACAATTCACGTTCTTTGTGTGTTGTTAAAGAGGAGATGTGTACACACCTTTTCTCCTTTTGGACCTCTCGGACCAGCTTGCCCTGGTATTCCGTGTTCTCCCTGAAACAAGAAGCTGATATTTTACCGTCAATAGCGATGGTTATCCTCCCTCCTGTATGGGCACAAACCTCGCCAGCTTGGGGGCGAGGAATTAAACGCCTGCCCTTTCACAACCTCAAGACAACCTAAAGCTTCACAGCCAATGAAGTGTTTTTGTGAAGTGCGCCACTATTGCAATGTAGGAAATTCTGCAGCCAATGTCTGCGCAGCTAGCTCCATTATTAGTGCTCTTCGAATCATAGATTTCCTACAGTGCAGAGGAGGCCATTCGGCCCATCAAGTCTCTGACAGAGTATCTTGCCTAGGCCCTCTCTCCCACCCTATCCCTGTAACCCCACAAATTTTACCATGGGTAAGAAAGTATCTACAGTACAGAAGGAGATCATTCGGTCCATTGAGTCTGCACCAACTCTCCTACAGAGCATCTTATCCAGGCCCTATCCCTATAACCCATTTACCAGGGCTAATTCCCCTAAACTACACACCTTTGGACACTAAGGGGCAATTTAGCATGGCCAATTCATCTAACCAGCACATCTTTGGACTGTGGGAGGAAACCGGAGCACCCGGAGGAAACCCACGCAGACACGGGGAGAACGTGCACACTCCACACAGTGACCCAAGCCGGGAATCGAACCCGGGTCGCTGGAGCTTGTGAGGCAGCTGTGCCAACCACTGTGCCAACCACTGTGCCACCGTGCCGCCCATAGCTCATCTCCAACAGGAGGGAATTCACTAACAGAGCCACTACCTACAGCTCCCCATTCAAACACTTAAACAACAGCTTACACCCAATGGCTGTAAGAGACTTCAGCTGACAAAACTCTATTGACAAATGTTAAACTGAAGAAAGGTGTGGCCACAATGACCCTTTGTTACGATTTATACTTACACGTTCACCTCGCAATCCTGGGACACCTTGATTCCCCTAAAAAAAATTATAAAGTGAGTTATGGAGTCATAGAGGTTTACAGCACAGGCCCTTCGGCCCAACTTGTCCATGCCACCCAGTTTTTACCACTAAGCAAGTCCCAATTGCCTGCATTTTGCCCATATCCCTCTATACCCATCTTACCCATGTAACTGTCTAAATGCTTTTTAAAAGACAAAATTGTACCCGCCTCTACTACTACCTGTAGCAGCTCGTTCCAGACACTCACCACCCTCTGTGTGAAAAAATTGCCCCTCTGGACCCTTTTGTATCTCTCCCCTCTCACCTTAAACCTATGCCCTCTAGTTTTAGTCTCCCCTACCTTTGGAAAAAGATATTGACTATCTAGCTTATCTTTGCCCTTTATTATTTCATAGACCTCTATAAGATTGAGGAAAGTATTCAAATAAACATGTTTATAAGAACATAAGAACATAAGAAATAGGAGCAGGAGTAGGCCATCTGGCCCTTCGAGCCTACCCCGCCATTCAACAAGATCATGGCTGATCTGAAGCGAATCAGTTCCACTTACCCGCCTGCTCCCCATATCCCCTAATTCCCTTATCGATCAGAAAACTATCTACCCGTGATTTAAACATATTCAACGAGGAAGCCTCCACCACTTCAATGGGCAGAGAATTCCAGAGATTCACTACCCTCTGAGAGAAGAAGTTCCCCCTCAACTCTGTTCTGAACTGGCCCCCCCTTATTTTGAGGCTGTGCCCTCTAGTTCTGGTTTCCTGAGTGGTTTATCTGAGTGAAATGCAAATGAAAATTTGTTTGTATTTATCACGATGACACAACACAGTTTACTGGCTATTGATATGTCCCATCTGTACAATAGCACAGCCACAACGTCCCTCAACACTTCTACATCCACATTTATTATTTGTTCTTGGCATCTGCACATTATCCTTGAGAATCAATGCAAGATAGAACTTAGATTTATTTACTGCATTCCATGACCTTAGGATGTCCTAAAGAATGTAATAACCAATTAACTGCTTTCTTGAAGAGAAGTCAATGTTGTACTTTAAGAAATGCAGCAGCCAATTGGTGCACAGCTAAATTGAGACACCACCCCCACTGCTAAGGGGGTGGTGCCTCAAAGGGGTAGGGCCTGAAGAGGGAAGACCTGAAGGGGCAGGGCCTATAGGGAGACCAATTTACGGGGTACCCCATGCCAGTGAGCATTGAGGGGATATAGGGGAGGAGTGTGGCGGGTGGGGGGAGGGGCATGGCGGGGTGGGGAAGGGGGGATTATGCATATGATCATACGCCCAAATCACCGGTCACTGCAGCGGGACCGGAAAATCTGACCTACAAGCAAGGTCGGAGAATCCTACCCACTGGTTTTCAGTCAGAACCTGACACTCCAGCATATTTTGGGAAAATTCCATCTCCGGTATCCGGATCCAGCAGGGTCTGTATGGTTGCGATTTAAGTATTCCCAGGAACTTTGTGTGAGGTCAAACCCAGGGTCTTTGTCAGATCTTTCTCGAGGTGTCACCATTTCTGAGGCTAACTCTTAACTCCAGATTCAGTTAGTTAATTGAATTTGAAAGTTAGACTTGAACCTGTATCTCTGGATCGTTAGTCATGTCTCCAGATCACTCATCCAGTTCTCCCTCTGTTACCGTACCCCAGTTTTTATTCATTCGTGGGACATGGGCATCACTGGCTGGCCAGCATTTAGTGCCCATCCCAAAGCCACATGTAGGCCAGACCAGATAAGGAAGGCAGATTTCCTTCCCTAAAGGACATTAGTGAACCAGATGGGTTTTTCTGACAATGGTTTCATGGTCATCAGTAGATTCTTAATTCCAGATTTTGCCTTATTGAATTCAAATTCCACATCTGCTGTGGCGGGAATCGAACCCGGGTCCCCAGAACATTAGCTGAGTTTCTAGATTAATAGTCTCGCGATAGTTCCACGAGGCCATTGCCTCTCCTGAGGCTGCTTGAAGAATATTTACTGATTAGGATGTTTGTATCGACAGTCATTCTCCTTGAATCTCTGCGGTTCTATATGACCTTCTTTGTTGCAGTTTGGTACAACAAAATTGAGTTGTTGGGCCACCCTGTGGAGCAATTAAGAGTCAACCCCGTTGATGTGGGACTGGAGTCACACACAGGCCAGATAAGATCAGGGCAGCAGCCTTCTGACTGAATCAGTTGGATTTTCAAAAACTAGGGTTAACCCCGGGCTTTTGGTTTTCCTTGACAGATCTCACTCCTGGCACTATGTTGGCATTATGTTGGCGGGACTGATGTATGAGGAGAGATTGACTAGGTTAGGATTGTTTTTGCTGGCGTTCAGACGAATGAGGGGGGTTCTCATAGAGACTTATAAAATTCTAACAGGACTAGACAGGGAAGATGCAGGGAGGATGTTCCCGACGGTCCAGAACCAGGGTTCACAGTCTGAGGATTCAGGGTAGACCATTTAGGACGGAGGTAAGGAGATATTTCTTCACTCAAAGAGCGGTGAGCCTGTGGAATTCATTACCACAGGAGGTAGTTGATGCGAAAACATTGAATGTATTCAAGAGGCGGTTGGATATAGCACTTGGGGCGAATGGGATCAGAGGTTACGGGGAGAAAGCAGGATTAGGCTATTGAGTTGGACGAGCAGCCATGATCGTGATGAATGGCGGAGCAGGCTCGAAGGGCCGAATGGCCTCCTCCTGCTCCTATCTTCTATGTTTCTATGTTTGTCGGTACTGAGCTACTCACCGGCAGTCCAGATGAGCCTGGGTTCCCCGGTCTACCTGGTGATCCCGGAACACCATCTCTTCCTGAGTATCCCTGCAAATCAGACACATTCCACACGTCACTGGATTGTTCACAGAAACAGGAGTGGACCACTTAGCCCCTGAGCCTGTCACACCATTCGATGAGGTCTTAACTGATCCTAACTCCAGCGACCTCCCGTTTCCCCATATCCCTTAACACCTCGGGGTGATAGAAATTCCGTCAGTCACAGCTGGAGCTGCTATTGATTGCCACTTGTGGAAGACAGTTCCGAACTTCTGCAACCCTTTGGGTGCACAAATGTTTCGAACCTTCACACCGGCGAGTCTGGCACTAATTTTAAGCTCCTGATATCTAGGGCCAGGATTTCCCTCGCTCCCCTCCACCATTCCACCCCCCCCCCCCCCCCCCCCCACCTCCCACGCACCCCTCAAGCTTCCCAACCAGTGGGAATAGTTTCTCTGTATCTATTGAAAACATTGATCAAATCACTCCATAACCTTCTAACTTCCAATGGATACGGGCCTAGTTTATGCAATCGCTCATCATAATTTAATCCTTTGAATTCTGATATAGTCCTGATAAATCTACACTGCCCTTCTTCCAAACCAGTATATCCTTCTGAAGATCTAGTGGGGTATGGACTAACCAAAGCTTTGTATAGCTGAAGTGTGATTTCTCCCTCCCCCACCTTGTATTCTCGTCCTCCAGGTAAAAAGCCCAGAATTCCTTTAGCCTTTCTGAGTATTTACTCTACCTTTTGATGATCGATGTGCCTGGATTCCCAAATCACTTTGGACCTCCACTGCCTCTACCTTTTTACCATCTTGAAAGTACTCTCATTCATTCTTTCGAGGTCCCATTTGGATGATCTCACATTTGCTTGCATTGGAATCCTCCAAGAGTGTGTGGTTTCATCTGGGCAATAAATGAGGACACGTTGCTTGTTAAATACTCACCGGAGATCCTTTCTCACCCTTCAGGCTTGGACGGGGTCCATCGATGGTGCCTGAAACTCCTGGCGGTCCAACTGGCCCACGTGGGCCTTGAGGTCCCGGCAGACCCGGCTGACCCTGGACAACAGAAACCACCATAAACCATTTCAACACGTTATTCCCTGCAATTTTCGAAATACCCACTGCCTCTTGCATTCAGGATATACTTATTGCTTTGTTTCAATTCCTCCATTTATTCCTTGACGGTACTTAGTTCTGAATCAGTCCACACTCGTGACGCCATTAAATGAAATAAAGACTTGCAATCACTTGGGGAAGTTGAAATTTTCCAAAGTACTTTTATTTGCCTTATTGGCCCAGGGTTTTGTTTCCTGCTCTTCTTGTCACTCTCAGGAGATTGCACTGATGGGTGAGAGGTGTGGGGTGATGGGGGTGAGGTGAGGAAGCCTCTAGTCATTATGGCAGGCCCATTGAGTTGCGTGAGAAAGGCCCTTGGATAGTCAGTCTCACCATATGTTCATGATCTCAGGGACAAATACAATACCAGGGCTGCGAAATGGCCAACGATGGGTGGCACAATAGCACAGTGTGGGCGGCATGGTGGCACAGTGGTTAGCACTGCTGCCTCACAGCGCCAGAAACCCAGGTTCGATTCCCGGCTTGGGTCACTGTCTGTGTGGACTCTGCACGTTCTCCCCGTGCCTGCGTGGGTTTCCTCCGGGTGCTCCAGTTTCCTCCCACAGTCCAAAGATGTGCGGGGTAGGTGGATTGGCCACGCTAAATTGCCCCTTAGTGTCAGGGGGACTAGCTAGGGTAAATGCATGGGGTTACGGGGATAGGGCCTTGGTGGGATTATGGTCGGTACAGACTCAGTGGGCCGAATGGCCTCCTTCTGCACTGTGGGATTCTATGTGCGGGTTGGATTGATAGGCCAATTAAAATTGCTCCTTAGCATCTGGGAATACACTCAGCGTGGATCTGGTTGGGATGCTTTGTCGGAGAATCGGTGCAGACTCGATGGGCCGAATGGCCTGCTTCTGCACTGAGTGATTCTATGTCCCCACCCATGACCTCTCTCTCTCTCTCCCCCCTCTACCTGCCTCACCCACCCCCCCACTCTCCCCTGGCCCTGGGTATCCAACACACCCTCCCAACGTACATAAAAAGACAAGAACTGAAAAAGGTTAACCAAATTAATTAATGCTGGAGAGATGAAAAGTAAAGCAATAAAAACTTATTTATTAACTGCTTATTTGAGTAAAATAATCTTGCCAGATTTTGATAAATGTTGATCTTAAGTCACTTGTAAACGTGATACTTACATCTCTTCCTGCTTCTCCTTTCTCACCCTGTTTAAAATAAAACACAAAATTCCATGAAACTTACACAAAATCAACATCAAATTTTTCAGGGGTTTGTGAGTCTTTGGAATTCTCCAGAAGGCTACACACTCTGTTGCTGACTATAGTTAAGGGCCCAATTTAGTGGTAACAACTGGAGTTCTGTAAACAGCTTGGAAGTGGGAGAACGACCTATTAAGAATGGTGGTCCGCCCCGAAGGGCTGCTGGCCAATGAGATGGTCTGCAACTCAGCAGTGCCACCAGGAGCGGTGGCCACCACTAGTACTGCATCTGGAGGAAGCACTCACATCAATGTCCATGCACGCTAACCACCAGGTGAGTGGGGTCTGAGTTTGCCAGGACCAGCCAGACAGGCCTCAGAAATATTTGGGGGTTGGGGGGGGCACTGAGGATGGGGAATGGGGAAGTGGGGTGCAGTTACTGAGGGCAGGCTACACCACTGTCATCAAGCGGTAGCCATTGCTGCCAGGATTCTCCCTGCACTGGCAACAGAAAGAGGTCCCTCATTGGCCAGTGAAGTGGTTCACTGCACGTTCCCCACTGCCGGCAAAATACAGTGCAGGAAAGATGATGGCCATGCCACCCCTGTCTTTCCTCACCATTTTACGGCCGCCATGTCCCTCCGCCCAGCCCAAACCTCAAGGATTGGTGAATTCCTCCTCCAAGAGGTTTCTGGGCACCAGGGGGAATGAAGGGCCATGAGGACAGGATGGGAAAGTGGAGCTGAGATTGGAGATCAGCCATGATTGTATCGAATGGCAGAGCAGGCTCAAGGGGCCAAATGGCCTAGCGTCCTGCTTCTGCTTTCGTTATGTTGGCGCCACAGACTAATATCTATATTCCACCAACGTTTATATGGGTGATGCCAGTTGAAGTAGGAATGAGCTGCTGAGATTGTGGTCCTGATAATGAAAAATGTTTAATTGGGAATAATCTGAAGATGGCTCTTGGAGGTTTCCGGTGATGGGCCCTTGATAATGTCCATTGGCAGCTTGTTCCGATGTGGGATTGTCCTTTTGGGATCTCTAGGAATCACTTGCTCCTACTGGTGGGATTTTCCAGTCAAAACAAATCCTGGAGGCGGATCCCACGATGTCACATGGGTGTCCCCGCCCCCACCCCAAGCGATGTCGATCTTCAAGATATCGGGGTGCCTTTTAAAGGGGTGTCCCAATCTAAAAAAAGAAAATGACTCCCCCCCCACCCCAAATGATGTCGAGCTTCAAGATATCAGGGTGCTTCACCCTGCATCAGCCCCCCACCTGCACCCGGCATCTACCGCACCCCACCCCCCCACCCACCCCCCTCTCCACACCCCCCCCCCCCCATCCCCCAACAAGCACACGGCCCCTGGCTGTTTCCCTTCGCCAGATCCCCATTCGTCAAGAGCTGTTGTAAACTCCGCTGGTGTGACATCACATCGCTGGGGGAAGGGAAATCCTATCGTGGGGGGGGGGAGGATAATAGAACAGGGAAACCCCCTAATGATATTAAAATGCAAATTAGTTGGATTCCTGACCTATCAGGGCAGCAACCCCATTATGTCAATTGTAAATGGGAAATCCCCAACAGCGTAAAAGCCGTTTGGAGATTCCCGCTGGATTCTCTGTTCCCACCGTCATTCCCGCCCACCGAAAAGGGGGCTGGAAAATTCCCCCCTTTGTCTTCTCCTCAGAAATACTCCGACCTCTCAGCTGCCTTTTGACACCCAGGCTGGAATTTTACCGGAATCGGGGCGGGCGAGGCTCGCAGAACAGAATTCTCCGTTAGCCTTGGGCAGGATTTTACAGTCTCGCCCGAGCGAGGTCGGAAAATCCCATCCTCAAGCTCACAATGTGATCGATAGCGGGAATATTGAACGGGGAAAAGCTCCTTCAGGTCCAGAAACCGCAAGTGCAAGTGTTGGGAAGGTTTTAATGAAAACACGCTGGTCACACTTGATGTTAATTTGCTGCAAAGGGGGAATTGCAGTGAGTGATTTTTGAGCTCCCTGGCACAGAGGCGTCACGGGTAGAAAGTGCCACCTCCAGTAAATAGCCAGAATTTAGTCAGGGCAGCAGGGGTTAACCCCACCTCAGCTGCATTTGAGGCCCATCCTGCAACTCATTTCTTCTTGAAATCACACAATGTTTTGGCCTCAACTACATTCTGTGGTCGTCAATTCCACACATTCACCATCCTCTGGGTGAAGAAAATTTTCCTCTTTATATGATTTACCCCTTATCCTCAAACTATGACCCCTAGTTCTGGACTTCCCCACCAATGGGAACATACTTTCTGAATCTACCCCTGTCTAACCCTGTTAGAATTTTATAAGTTTTCATGAGATCCCCTCTCACTCTTCTAAACTCCAGTGAATATAATCCTAACCGACTTAATCATATGACAGACCTGCCATCCCAGGAATCAGCCTGATAAACCTTTGTTGCACTCCCCCTATTGCAAGGACATCTTTCCTCAGATAAGGACACCAAAACTGCACACAATACTCCAGGTGTGGCCTCACCCACACCCTATACAATTGCAGCAAAACGTCTCTATCCCTATACTCAAATCCTCTCACTATGAAGGCCAACATACCATTTGCTTTCTTTACTGCCTGCTGTACCTGCACGCTTACTTTCAGTGACTGATGCACGAGAACACCAAGGTCTCACTGCGTATCCACCTCAAAGTCATGAGGGGTCTGAACAGGGTAAATAGGGAGAAACTGTTCCCATTGGTGGACGGATCAAGAACGAGACGTTACAGATTTCTGGCAACTGGCAAAAGAAGCAATGGCAATATGAGGAAAGCTACCTTTGTCCGGTGAGTGATTAGGAACTGAAATACACTGTCTGAGAACGGGGGGAATTCAATCGCGGCTTTCTAAATGGAATTGGATTGAAGAGGGAAAATGTACAGGACTGTGGGAAGACGGCAGGGAGTGGCACTAGATGAACTGCTCTTGAAGAGAGCCTGCATGATCTTGATGGGCCGAATGGTCTCTTTCTATGCTATATCCGTTCTATGATGAGATTGTGAGCTCATTAGAACTATGCAACTAAAAAGGGTTTGTGAGGAGAAAGACTTTTGCAATACCTACCATTGGACACTGGGTGGTACAAGGGGCTGGCACATGTATCTGAAATAAAGAGATTCCAAAATAAACTTTACTTTCCATTGAGGCACTACTGTACTTCCAGTTCAATCAACTTGGTTACAACAAAAGCAACATGCATTAATATAGCACCTGCTTCTGAGGAATATCATCATAATGGGGCGGCCCGGTGGCATAGTGGTTCGATTCTGACTTTGGGCCACTGTCTGTGCAGAGTTTGCATGTTCCCCCCGTGTCTGCATGGGTTTCCTCCGGATGCTCCGGTTTGCTCCCACAGACCAAAAATGTGCAGGTTAGGTGGATTGGCCATGCTAAATTTCCCCTTAGTGTCCCAAGATGTGTAGGTTAGGGGAATTAGCCATGGTAAATGGGTTACAGGGATAGGGCCTGGGTAAGGTGCTCTGTCAGAGAGTTGGTGCAGAGTCAATGGACCGAGTGGCCTCCTTCTGTACAGTAGATTTTTTTTTATTCGTTCGTGGGACATGGGCATCGCTGGTTGGCCAGCATTTATTGCCCATCCCTAGTTGCCCTAGTTGAAACTGAGTGGCGAATGAGACCATTTCAGAGGGCAGTTGAGAATCAACCACATTGCTGTGGCTCTGGAGTCACATGTAGGCCAGACCAGGTATGGATGGCAGATTTCTTTCCCTAAAGGGATATTAGTGAACCAGATGGGTCCTTCTGACAATCAACAATGGTTTTATGGTCATACCAGCGATAACACCATTAGGCCATCGCCTCTCCTAGATATTCTCTGATTCTAAAAAGTTTAACATGAGCAACATAAGGAAACATTGGGACATATAGGAGATAGGTTATCGGGAATGTCTTAAGGTCAGACCAAGATGTCGAGAGGTTCAGACGGGAAGTGCAGAGCTTAGGGCCCAGCCGAGACCACCACTGATGACGCAATTCAAGTTGGGGATACACAGGAGGCTCCGAGCAGGTATAGATGAAAGATAGGCAGTGGGAGAGTGAGGGAGCGCAGTTATTTTGCCACATTCACTGGTCAGATTTGCGCTGAGATAGACTGTCACTTACATCTGGTTTGCTGGCGGCTACACAGATTACATCAGCAAGGGCCCCTTCAAACTGGGCGAGTGAGTCGAAGTTCTCTGCGTAGACAATATTCTTAGAGTCTCCACCAGTAACGATACTCTGCAATTCATTAATATCCGCCTCACCAACTCCGACAGCGTATAGGCGGATACCTAACATTGAGATGAAGGACATTAGGATGGTCAGGTTCCTCGGGCAGTTTAGTTTTGTTGCCCATTTCCAATTGCCCCTTGAGAAGGTTGTGGTGAGCTGCCTTCTTGCGCCGTTGCAGTCTCTGAGGTGTAGGTACACCCACAGTGCTGCCACTCCTGACCAGTTACACTCTCCCAACAACAGTCCCCTGCTCCTAACAGGATTCAGCCCTGAACCAAGGCCCCAATGGAGGTGTCCCCTAACCTCACTATTTAATTTTCTAAGTACCACTTTTTGCATCTACTTTGGGGATGTGGTGTTATTGACAATGTAGAATTATTGCCACTCCCTCATTGCCAGGAGGGTAAGCAGCCTCATTCCTGACCTGCTACACAATATGAAGTGCAGATGCGCCCACACTGGTGATAGGGAGGGCATTTTTTATGATATGGACACCACTGGCAAGGCCACCACTGGCACCACTGGCTAGACTACACTGGCACCACTGGCTGGGCCAGAACTGGCTAGACCACCACTGGCAAGGCCACTGCTGCCACCACTGGCTAGACCAACACTGGCACCACTGGCTAAGCCAGAACTGACTAGACCACCACTGGCAAGGCCACTGCTGCCATTGGCACCACTGGCTAGGACAGCACTGCCAAGGCCACCACTGGCATCAGTGGCCAGCCACCACTGGCAAGGCCACAGTTGCCACCACTGGCCAGGCCATCACTGGCACCATTGGCAAGTCCCATCTCTAATTGAACTCAGTAGCTTGCTATCTGTTGGTCTGGAGTCACGTGTAGGCCAGCAGAATTCCTTCTGGAAAGGGACCAGATGGATTTTAATGACCATGTTAGTCAATTTGCGATTATATTCCTGATTTATAATTTGAATTCTACCAGTTGCCGTGGTGGGATTTGAACCCGTGCCCCCAGAATATTAGCCTGGGCCTCTGGATTGCTAGTCCTGTGACATTCCCACTCTGCCACCGTCTCCCCTGTGAAGGAACAACAATCGAGTTCCAGGCCAGCACAGCGTGAGACATGGAGGGAAACTTGCAGGGGCTGGTGTTCCCAGGCCAAAATATCATGCAATCATGTAGCTCCAAAGGAAGCCATTCAGCCCTTCTTCCCTGTGCCAACCCCTTGAAAGAGCCATCCACTTCGTCCCACCAGGCGGTGTGCCCTCCTGCTCTATCCTCACCGTGCTATAAAACAATCGCACCCACCTCCGCTCCCTCAGTAAACACAGCGAGGGAGAGGTGAGGAACACGGGAAAATACCTGCAGCCTCTGCCCTCCTGACGGCCTCTGTAACCGTGTCCTCTGACAGACCGTCCGTCACCAGGACCAGCAGAGCAGGGACCCGTGGGCGCCTCCCAGCCGCGAGGAAAACGTAATCCAAGACAAAATTGATCGCTTTGCCTGAGGAAGAACAGAAAAGGAGATCATGAAGGAAAATGAAAGAATTCACATTTATCTATGGCACCGCCCACAACATCAGGGAACGCGGCAACCAGTTTATGCAAAGCAAGATCCCACAAGCAGCAAAGAATCAATGACTAGCCAATCTGATTGATTTTTATTGGCATCTGCTGAGGGATCAATAAAGAAGAATTCCAAGCTTCCTTCTAACTGCAGTCTGCACGTTCCCCCGTGTCTGCGTGGGTTTCCTCCGGGTGCTCCGGTTTTTTTCCACAGTCCGATAGATGTGCTGGTTAGGTGCATTGGCCATGCTAAATCCTCCCTCAGTGTACCCGTACAGGCACCAGCGACTGAGGAATTTTCACAGTAACTTCATTGCAGTGTTAATGTAAGCCATAGAGTCATAGATGTTTATAGCATGAAAACAGGCCCTTCGGCCCAACTTGTCCATGCCGCCCTTTTTTTTTAACCCCTAAGCTAGTCCCAATTGCCCACGTTTGGCCCATATCCCTCTTTACCCATCTTACCCATGTAACTGTCTAAATGCTTTTTAAAAGACAAAATTACACCTGCCTCTACTGCTACCTCTGACAGCTTGTTTCAGACACTGACCACCCTCTGTGAAAAAATTGCCCCTCTGGACCTTTTTGTATCTCTCCCCTCTCACCTTAAACCTATGCCCTCTAGTTTTCGACTCCCTACCTTTGGGAATAGATATTGACTATCTGGCTGATCTATGCCCCTCATTATTTTATAGACCTCTATAAGATCACCCCTCAGCCTCCTACGCTCCAGGGAAAGAAGTTCCAGTCTATCCAGCCTCTCCTCATAACTCAAACCATCAAGTCCCGGCAGCATACTAGTAAATCTCTTCTGCACTCTTTCTAGTTTAATAATATCCTTTCCATGATAGGGTGACCAGAATTGCACACAGTATTCCAAGTGTGGCCTTCCCAATGTCTTGTACAACTTCAACAAGACGTCCCAACTTCTTTAAGGGTGCATTGGCCTTGCTAAATTCTCCCTCAGTGTACCCGAACACCTGAGTGTGGCGACTAGGGGATTTTCACAGTGACTTCTTGCACTGTGAATGTAAGCCATAGAGTCATAGAGGTTTACAGCATGAAAACAGGCCCTTCGGCCCAACTTGTCCATGGCGCCCACAAGCCAACTTGTGACTAATAAATAAACTTAACTACCGTGTCGCTTCCTGGCATCACCCCCAAAAGTCCTAGTTTTTACAGTTGGGCAGAGATGTCTGCGCCCACCTATCCTTGGCTCGGTGCCCTTCCATCGGCCTTGCAGACTCGGGCAGGCTCAGTGACTGCATCCCACCAATGGGGTGGAGCGTAAGTGGAGCTTCCTGGATTGCAAACCACAGATTTTCAGTGTTCCATTCTTTCCTTTCAAATTGTCGAGTAAAGCTTCTCTCTTTAAACAAGGTTCCTTTGTACATCAACTTCCAGAGCCGCAGACAACAATCTGTCTAATTATCCACACACATATCACTAACATATTCCGTCACATTCAGGCAGAAACATGCCAGTATTGGTCGTGCTTGTTTTTCAAAGCAGGCTATCTTGTACCTCAGGATTGTTTGAAAGAATCCCAACAGTGCAGAAGGAGGCCACTCAGCCCACCGAGTCTGCACCGACCACAATCCCATCCAGGCCCTATTCCCATAACCCCACATATTTACCCTGCTAATCCCTTGACACTAAGGGGTCAATTTAGCATGGCCAATCCACCTAACCCGCACATCTTTGGAGTGTGGGAGGAAACCGGAGCACCCGGAGGAAACCCACGCAGACACGGGGAGAATGTGCAAACTCCACACAGACAGTGGCCCGAGGCCGGAATCGAACCCAGGCCCCTGGCGCTGGGACGGAACAGTGCTAACCACTGTGCCGCCGTGCTGCACTAGAATGAGCAACCTGATCCTGCTCCCCACCACACCGACCCTCCCCGCAACCACAAACCTTGCTGCAGTGCCGCATCACAGCCCAGTCAGATTTCCCCTTTTCTCTGAGGGCAGTCTCGATGTCAAGTGGCATTCAGATACTCTACCTGTTTTGGTGCCACCACCTTGATATGGGAGCTCTCTTATGGCCTGGAGCAGTTCCTGGTGGGTGCCAAGTTTACCAAGCGGAATTTCAATCTTCACCTCATCACTGTACTGAACCACTGCCACCTGTACCGAGAGAGGGGCAAAATGACAAGATAAATGAACCATCCTGTCAACCAAACTACTAAACGCAATGGACATGACGCTTTAACTCTTTAATAAGTTTTGGAGTAGGTCAGTCTAGGGATTTAGCGTGTGTTTTTTCACCTCTGGGGGCAGATTTAATTGTCGCTCAGACTCGTGACTTTAAAGCGTCACTCCTTGTTAAGGATAACTTGCATTTCATAGAATCATAGAATCCCCACAGTGCAGATTATTTATTCATTCATCGGACATGGGTGTCGCTGGTTGGGCCAGCATTTATTGTCCATTCCTAGTTGCCCTTGGAGGGCAATTGAGAGTCAGCCACATTGCTGTGGCTCTGGAGTCACATGTAGGCCAGACCAGGTAAGGACAGCAGATTTCCTTCCGTAAAGAATCATAGAATCCCCACAGTGCACTAGGAGGCCATTCGGTCCATTGAGTCTGTACCGACCACAATTCCACCCAGGCCCTATTCCAACCCCACATATTTACCCAGCTAATCCCCTGACACTAGGGTCAACTTAGCATGACCCATCAACCTAAGCCGCACATCTTTGGACCGTGGGAGGAAAGCAGAGCACCTGGAGGAAACCCAAGCAGTCACGGGGAGAACGTGCAAACTCCACATAGACAGTGACCTTACGGAATTGAACCCAGGTCCCTGGCTAACCACTGTGCCACTGAGCTGCCCCATGGACAAACGGACATTAGTGAACCAGGTGGAGTTTTCCGACAATCGACAATGGTTTCATGGTCATCAGTAGATTCTTAATTCCAGATATTTTTTATTGAATTCAAATTCTACCAGCTGCCGTGGCGGGATTCGAACCCGGGTCCCCCAGAACATTAGTTCAGTTTCTGGATTAATGGTCCAGCAATAATACCACGAGGCCATCGCCTCCACATTCAGCCCATCGAGTCTGCACTGACTCTCCAATAGAGCGATCAGGGAATCAGGCCCATCGGGTCCGTGCCAGCTGTCTGCAAGAGCAATTTAGCAAGTCTCACCCCCGCCCCCCCCCCCCCCTGCCTTTTCCCCCTAGCCCTGCAATTTTGTTTCTCTCCAGGTGTGGATCCAATTTCCTTTCAAACGGCACCACTGAGACTGCCTCCATTACACACTCAGGCATTCCTAATGCTATGCGCTTTCTGTGTAAAATAGTTTTCCCTTGTGCCATATTTGCTTCTTTTGCAAATCATCTTCTACCTATGTCCTCTGGGTTCTCATTTTGTTTCATTCATTTGTGGGTCATGAGCATCGCTGGCTGGGCCAGCATTTATTGCCCATCCCTGGTTGCCTTTGAACTGAGTGGCTTGTTAGACCATTTCAGAGGGCAGTTGAGACACATTGCTGTGGCTCTGGAGTCACATGTAGGCCAGACCAGGTAAGAACGGCAGATTTCCTTCCCTAAAGGACATTAGTGAACCAGATGGGTTTTTCCGACAATCGACAATGGTTTCATGGAGCGCAGTGGTTCGCACTGCTGTCTCACAGCGCCAGGGACCCGGGTTCGATTCCTGGCTTGGATCACTGTCTGTGTGGAGTTTGCACGTTCTCCCCGTGTCTGCGTGGGTTTCCTCCGGGTGCTCCGGTTTCCTCCCACACTCTGAAAGATGAACAGGCGCCAGTCTGTGGCAACTGGGGGAATTTCACAGTAACTCCATTGCAGTGTTAATGTAAGCGTTACTTGTGACTAATAAATAAATAAAATAAAGTAGATTCTCAATTCCAGATTTTTTTTTTATTGAATTCAAATTCCACCATCTACCATGGCAGGATTCAAACCCGGGTTCCCAGAGCATTAGCTGAGTTTCTGGATCAATAGTTTCGTGATAATACCACTGGCCCATCACCTCCTTATCACTTCCAGTAATGGGATCAATCCTCATGATTTTGAGCACCTCTATCACATCTCCCCAGAACCTCCTCCTCTCTAACTTCATGTCCAATGCACGGCGTCAACCCATGGCTTTCCGTCCCAGTTACCCATTGTGCCAGGCCGGCAGTTCAATAAACTCCGGAGCCAAAGAGCCTGAATCCCTTCTGATGTTCAGGATGCTCATGAGGACACAACAGAGTGGCAGCCAATTCTCCCAGCGTTAGTGAGAGCACTGGGGAAGAGTGGACCTACCTGAGTGGCATCAGGCCCAACGCGAGGTAGATGAGAGACCACATTGTACAGGAACTGCTTCACTTTCTGAAAGTCACTTTTTCCGATACTCCAGGACCCATCGACCAGGAACACAATGTCCGCCCGGGCTCGACTGCACACTGCAGGCAACACAAAGCCAATCAAACATGAGGAGGAGTGGGAGGAGGCCATTCAGCCCCTCGATTCTAGTCCACCAGTCAATAAAATCATACCAAGGTGCAAATTTGGACGAGGAGCAGGCCATTCAGCCCCTCAAGCCTATTGCGTCATCCAATGAGATCAGGGCTGATCTGATGTAGACTGAATAAGAACAATTTACTGCGGAAGCTGGAATCTGAAACCAAAAGAGAAAATGCTGGAAAATCCCAGCAGGTCTGGCAGCATCTGTAATTTTATTTAATTTTTAACTGTTCTCTACTTTTTATTTCTTTATTTTTCTTTCCCCCCCCCCATTCTTTCCCCCCATCTTATCCCCCCTTCTTCTCAATTTTACCTCTCTCCCACCCATCCCCTTCTCCCCCAACATATTCACCTGTCACAGTTTACCCTCTGATTTCAGCTTCTCTGCCGTTTGGCCATTCACACCCTTTATTCTCTCTATGGGCTGCCATTAGCAGCCTTTCCCCTTGTTTCTGTGGCTATGACTCATTCCCTCCCCCTGCAGTATAAATATCTCCCACTTTCTCTGCCTGTTAGCTTTGACAAAGGATCATCTGGACTCGAAACGTCAGCTCTTTTCTCTCCTCACAGATGCTGCCAGACCCGCTGAGATTTTCCAGCGATTTCTCTTTTGATGTGACCTGAATCCCACTTTCCCACCTAACCCCGATGATCTTTGATTCCCTTGTTCGTCAAGGATGCAACTCCCTCTGCCTTAAAAATATTCAGTGATCCGGCCTCCACTGTTCTCTGGGAATAAGAGTTCCACAGACTCAGGACCCTCTGAGAGAAAACAAATCTCTTCATCTTGTCTTAAATAGGACAGCCCTTATTTTTAAACATGCCAGTCTCTCCCACAAGGGAAGGCACCCTCGCAGCATCCACCCTGTCAAGACCCCTCAGCATCTTATATGTTTCACTACGACCACCTCTCATTCTTCTAGACTCCAATGGATACAGGACCAATCTGTCCAACCTTTCCTCATAGGACAATCGCCTCATCCCAGGAATCCCTTAAAAATACAGGGAATCGGTTTGAGAGAGATATATTAATGGGAATTGGGAAGCAAGCGGGGAGTAGGATTAGACTGGACAGTTCTTGTGGGAAAAAAAGACATCTGGGCTGGGATTCCCGCTCTCCCCCGCGGCTGGGACTCCCCGTCCTCCCCCGTGGCTGGGACTCCCCACCCTCGCCTGGGACTCCCCGCCCTCGCCCGCGGCTGGGATTCCCCATCCTCCCCCGCGGCTGGGATTCCCCGTCCTCCCCTGTGGCTGGGACTCCCCATCTTCGCCTGGGACTCCCCGCCCTCGCCCGCGGCTGGGATTCCCCACCCTCCCCCGTGGCTGGGATTCCCCGTCCTCGCCTACGGCTGGGATTCTCCAGTCCCGCTGCTGTGAATGGGGCTTTGCCGAGTCACTGTCTGTGTGGAGTTTGCACATTCTCCTCGTGTCTGCGTGGGTTTCCTCCGGGTGCTCCGGTTTCCTCCCACAGTCCAAAGATGTGCGGGTTAGGTTGATTGGCCAGGTTAAAAATTGCCCCTTAGAGTCCTGGGATGCGTAGGTTAGAGGGATTAGCGGGTGAATATGTGGGGATAGGGCCTGGGTGTGATTGTGGTCGGTGCAGACTCGATGGGCCGAATGGCCTCCTCCTGCACTGTAGGGTTTCTATGAGTGCCAAATGCTACGTGCTCACCGGCAGCTGCTGCGGGACGTACGAGGTTGGAGAATCCCCGGCCTCGGTGGTTCCTGTGCCTCTGGAACATTCTATGACTCGGCACTTACCGGGTTTTTCCGTGATGGAGGTCTCAGGTCCAAACTCTGTTCCAAACACTGGTCGGATTGTGAAGATGTACTCTCTGCCAATTTGCAAATTGCTGATCTGGTAAGAGCCAGTTGTTTCTGCTACAGTGACCGACTGCTGTTCATTTTTCACTGAAACAAATAAATATTATGGGATTAATTAATTATGGGGGTGGCACGGTGGCACAGTGGTTAGCACTGCTGCCTCACAGCGCCAGGGACCCAGGTTCAATTCCTGGCTTGGGTCACTGTCTGTGTGGAGTTTGCACATTCTCCCCGTGTCTGCATGGGTTTCCTCTCGGTGCTCCAGTTTCCTCCCACTGTCCAAAGATGTGCGAGTTAGGTTGATTAGCCAGGCTAAATTGATCCTAGTGTTCAAAGATGTTTAGGTTCGGGGGATTAGTGGGGTAAATGCACAGGGTTAAGGAAATGGGGTGGGGCGGGTGGGCCTGGGTAAGATGTTCTGTTGGAGAGTCAATGCAGACTCAGTGGGTGAGATGTCCTCCTTCTGCACTGTAGGGATTCTATGATTCTTCAATGTTATGAAGGTCTCTGCCTCCACCACCCTTTCAGGCAGTGAGTTCCAGGCTCTCACCACCCTCTGGGTGAAAAGATTTCTCTTCAACTCCCCTCTTAACCTTCGACCTCTGATCCCTGGTTATTGACCTCTCCACCAATGGAAAAAGTGCCTTCCTATCCACTCCATCGATGCCTCTCATAATCTTATACACCTCTTTGTAGGATAATCCTGTCATCCCAGACTATGTGATGTAGGTACACCCACAGTGCTGTTAGGGAAGGAATTCTAGGGTTTTGACCAGTGACAATGGAGGAAGGTGATGAAGTTCCAGGTCAGGATGGTGAGGGGCTTGGAGGGGAGCTTTCAGGTGGTGATGTTCCCATGCCTCCAGTGCCCTTGTCGCTCTGCGTGGTGGGTTTGGAAGGTGCTATTGTTTAATCAGGCCATCTTGGTTTTTAGGTCATTTCTTTGGAGCTCAGACAATCTGCGATATTAATTTGATCTTTCAGTGTGGATCACCTGTAGCTAAGGAACAAGGCGCCAAAGAAACAACCCTAGTCCTGTTGTCCAGGCTACACGCAAAACCTTATTTGTGACTAGAAAGGCAATGAATCAGAATCACAGAATTGTTACGGTGCAGAAGGAGGCCATTCGGCCCATCGTGTCTGCACCAGCTCTACAAACGAGCATCATGACTTTGTGTCATTCCCCTGCCTTTTCCCTGTACCCCACATTGATTTCATTCAAGTAATTATCTAATGCCTTCTTGAATGCCTCGATTGGAGCTGCCTCCACCACACTTCCAGGCAGCACATTCCAGAACCCAACCACCCGCTGTGTGAAAACTAAATTCCCCACATCACATTTGTTTAGATTCCACCTGCTGGCATGGATTTTTTTTTATTCATTTGTGGGACATGGGCGTCGCTGGCTGGGCCAGCATTTATTGCCCATCCCGAGTTGCCCTTGGAGGAGAGTTGAGAATCAACCACATTGCTGTGGCTCTGGAGTCACATGTAGGCCAGACCGGGTAAGGACGGCCAGAAGGACTAAAGGACACCAGTGAACCAGATGGGTTTTTCCAATCATTGACAATGGTTTCATGGTCATCAGTAGATTCTTAATTCCAAATTTTGTTTTTATTGAATTCAAATTCCACCATCTGCCGTGGCGGGATTCGAACCCGGGTCCCCCAGAGCATTAGCTGAGTTGCTGGATTAATAGTCCAGCAATAATACCATTAGGCCATTGTCTCTCCAATTTGCTATCGTGTGGTCCTTCAAGACATTCAGATACACATAACAGAATCTGAGGAACTTCAATATCTGAACTTACCGGTAGCAAGTCTCCAAGAGAGGATGTAGCTGGTAGCTCCAGGGACACGATACCAGCCCAGTGTCATCTTGCCTGTATCGACATCAGTCACTCGGAACCCCCGTACTTTCTCAGCCTGGGCTGCCAGTAAAGTAACAGAGAACTCTCAGAAACCAGGGTCAGCATAGACTTAATGGGTGAACGGCCTGCTTGTGTGCCATGAAAAAGCTATAACTATGACTATGAGATTACAATTGACTCCGACTAACCCATCCGACATCTATCCCAATGTCTCCATGCCAATTTCCGGTCCATTCCACACGGAGTTCAACGAGATCTGAATTTCCATACATTGGAACGTCCCAAATCATCTCAGTCCAAACTGAAGAACATCTTTTGTGTAGAATAGGCACAATCTTGGATCCAGCCCTACCCAACCCCTTATGCCTATTATCCTTTCCCTCGTTGTCCCAAGTCAAGCATTGGCAGGAACCTTGAGTACTGAGGGAGTGCCACACTGTTGGAGGTCTTTCAGGCAGATGAAAAAGATCAACATTTTGAAGGAAAGCATTAGGGTTCCCTCCAGTGCCCTGGTTACTATTTAACCCTCAACCAACAGCTAACATATCTGCTCATTATCTTATTACTGTTCTTGGAGCTTGCTGTGGACAAAATGGCTGCTATGTTTCCTATGCTAGAGTTCTTACTACATTTCAAAAGTATTTTGCTGTTTCTAACGCACTTTGGGATGCCCTGTGGTTCTGAAAGGCGTTACATGTTGGGCGGCACGGTGGTTAGCACTGCTACCTCACAGGACCAGGGACCTGGATTCAATTCTGGCCTCGGGTCACTCTGTGGAGTTTTCTCTGTGTCTGCGTGGGGTTTCCTCCAGGTGCTCTGTTTTCCTCCCACAGTCCAACGCTGTGCGGGTTACGTTGATCGGCTATGCTACATTGCCCCTTAGTGTCAGGGGGACCATCAGGGTAAATGTGTGGAGTTACGGGGATAGGGCCTGGGTAGGATTGTTGTCAATGCAGGGTCAATGGGCCGAATGGCCTCTTTCTGCATTGTAGGGATTCTATGACTAAATTATACCTTCAGTAAATGCACATAGTCAAGCAAGCACACACATAACCCCTTGTCAAAAGAATCCACCGACTCTTACCTGTAGCAGCGGTGATTGTTACAGGGGTTCCTTCACGGTCGCCAAAAAGCGAGGTGACCCTGATGAGGTAATTCATCCCTGATTGTAGGTTCAGGATGTCAAATGAGTTGATGTTTGATGTCACCGTCCGACTGTTCTCTGGGCCACCTATCAGCAGGACGTCAATCGGCGATTAGAATACAGGCCAGCGCAGAGTTCATACATGTACACGTGTTTTAGTGTGAAGCAGCAGTGCTAACCACTGTGCCACCGCGGTTAAAAATACCCCAGGTAGAAAGGAAGACATTGAAAAAATGGAATCCAAAGCTGCTGGAAAAATAACAAAATCTTATATTTATATACAATCTTGAACATAGAGAACATAGAACATAGAACAGTACAGCACAGAACAGGCCCCTCGGCCCACGATGTTGTGCCGAGCTTTGTCTGAAACCCAGATCAAGCTATTTCCTCCCTATCATCCCGAAGTACTCCATGTGCCTATCCAATAGCTTCTTAAATGTTCCTAAAGTTTCTGACTCCACTATCCCTGCAGGCAGTCCATTCCACACCCCAACCACTCTCTGAGTAAAATACCTACCTCGGACATCCTTCCTATATCTCCCACCATGAACCCTATAGTTATGCCCCCTAGTTACCGCTCCATTCACCCAAGGAAATAGTCTTTGAACGTTCACTCTATCTATCCCCCTCATCATCTTATAAACCTCTGTCAAGTCTCCTCTCAACCTCCTCCTCTCCAAAGAGAAAAGCCCAAGTTCCCTCAACCTTTCCTCATAAGACCTACCCTCCAAACCAGGCAGCATCCTGGTAAATCTCCTTTGCACTCTTTCCAGTGTCTCCACATCCTTCTTGTAGTGAGGTGACCAGAACTGCACACAATATTCCAAATGTGGTCTCACCAAGGTCCTGTACAGTTGCAGCATAACCCCACGGCTCTTAAACTCAAACCCCCTGTTAATGAACGCCAACACACTATAGGCCTTCTTCACAGCTCTATCCACTTGAGTGGCAACCTTCAGAGATCTATGGATGTGAACCCCAAGATCTCTCTGTTCCTCCACATTCTTCAGAACCCTACCTTTGACCCTGTAATCCACATTTAAATTTGTCCTACCAAAATGAATCACCTCGCATTTGTCAGGGTTAAACTCCATTTGCCATTTTTCAGCCCAGCTTTGCATCCTATCTATGTCTCTTTGCAGCTTCCAACATGAACATGATAAAACTTCCACAGGCCCTTCACAGGAGCATTATAAAACAAAATATAACACGAGGGTGGCACAGTGGCACCCAATGGTTAGCACTGCTGTCCCACTGCGCCAGGGACCTGGGTTCAATTCCAGCCTTGGGTCACTGTGTGCAGTCTGCATGTTCCCCCCGTGTCTGTGTGGGTTTCCTCCGGGTGCTCTGGTTTTCTCCCACAGTCCAAAGATGTGCAGGTTGGGTGGATTGGCCATGCTACATTGCCCCTTAGTGTCCCAAGATGTGTAGGTTAAATGGGTTATCCATGGTAAATGTGTGGAGGTTCGGGGATGGGGGAGAGGGCCTGGGTAAGATACACTGACAGAGAGTCGATGCAGATTTGATTTGATCTATTATTGTTACATGTATTAACATACAGTGAAAAGCATTGCTTCTTGTGCGCTATACAAACAAAGCATACCGTTCATAGAGAAGGAAAGAAGAGAGTGCACAATGTAGTGTTACAGTCATAGCTAGGGTGTAGAGAAAGATCAACTTAATGCAAGGTCATTCAAAAGTCTGACAGCAGCAGGGAAGAAGCTGGTGGGCCAAATAGCCTTCTTCTGCACTGTAAGAGTTCTATGATTCTAAGATTCTATTCTACAAGCCATATAAGGAGTCATTAAATCAGATGACCAAAGGGTTGGTTGAAGATAAAGGTTTTAAGGAGGAGAGAGGGGTAGAGAGGTTTAGGGAGCGAATTCCAGAGTGTGAGGCCCAGGTAACAGCAGACACGGAAACCAATGGTAGATCAATTGAAATCAGGGATGTTGAAGAGGCCAGAGTTAGACAAGTGCTGGGATGTCGGAGGGTTACGGGGCTGGGAAAGGTCACGGATATAGGGAGGAGTGAGATCATGGAGGGCTTGGAAATGAAGAATGAGAACAAAGAACAAAGAACAATACAGCACAGGAACAGGCCCTTCGGCCCTCCAAGCCCGCGCCACTCCCTGGTCCAAACTAGACCATTCTTTTGTATCCCTCCATTCCCACTCCGTTCATGTGGCTATCTAGATAAGTCTTAAACGTTCCCAGTGTGTCCGCCTCCACCACCTTGCCCGGCAGCGCATTCCAGGCCCCCACCACCCTCTGCGTAAAATACGTCCTTCTGATATCTGTGTTAAACCTCCCCCCCCTCACCTTGAACCTATGACCCCTCATGAACGTCACCACCGACCTGGGAAAAAGCTTCCCACCGTTCACCCTATCTATGCCTTTCATAATTTTATACACCTCTATTAGGTCGCCCCTCATCCTCCGTCTTTCCAGTGAGAACAACCCCAGTTTACCCAATCTCTCCTCATAACTAAGCCCCTTCCATACCAGGTAACATCCTGGTAAACCTCCTCTGTACTCTCTCTAAAGCCTCCACGTCCTTCCGGTAGTGTGGTGACCAGAACTGGGTGCAGTATTCCAAATGCGGCCGAACCAACGTTCTAAACAACCGCAACATCAGACCCCAACTTTTATACTCTATGCCCCGTCCTATAAAGGCAAGCATGCCATATGCCTTATTCACTACCTTCTCCACCTGTGACGTCACCTTCAAGGATCTGTGGACTTGCACACCCAGGTCCCTCTGCGTATCTACACCCTTTATGGTTCTGCCATTTATCGTATAGCTCCCCCCTACGTTAGTTCTACCAAAATGCATCACTTCGCATTGATCTGGATTTGTGAAATGAGAGTATTGAAATGAAACGATGCTTGATTGGAAGGCCAATGTTGGTCAGCAAGGACAGGGTGATATGGGAACAGCTGCAAGTTTTGCCAGGGGCAACACTTTCAGATGATACCCTGTTTACAGAGGGTAGAATGTTGGAGACCAGCCAGAAGGGCATTGGATGGTCAATCCCTGAGGCAACAGGATCTGAACAGGAGTCAGATACAAATCAAATTAACCAATGCCTTCCATTTCCCTCCCTGACACACCGTGGGTGCACCCACACCACATGGACTGCAGCGAAGGCAGCTCACCACCATCTCCTCAGGGGCGATTAGGGGTGAGTAATAAATGCTGACCCTTGCCAGCGATGCCCATCTCTCTTAAATAGATCAAAGGCTAACTCCCCGCCGACAATGACCGGTGTATATAGGCCGGAATTCTCCAGCCGTTCACGCCCCGCCGCTGGTGCCAGCGAGGATAGGGAATTTGGCGCACAGTCAAATCTCTGTTCACTGCAGCGGGACGGGAAAGTCCTGGCCGTGAGTGAGGTCGGAGAATCCAGCCCGGAGGCTGCAGCCTTGTTGGGAACAATGGCCCACTCGTCGCTGTTCCGTCAGTCCACTCAGCTGCTCTCGTGATTTTCACAACACATTAAATGCGCTAAACAGTTTACCCTCCACCAGTCTCCAGTCGATCCTATATCTGGTGCTTCCCGGCACACCATTCCAGGCTATCTGAATCCGCTTTGTCGTTACGCCGATGATCCGGAGATTCCCAACTGTTCCCAGAGGACGTTCGACAGCAGCTGCAGTTCAGACAATTAAAAATAACAAGCCGACAGGTTAGTGCTATCACACGGAGACAATCGAGGGGCAGGTTTGTGGGAATTGGGTCGGGTATAATCATTCCCTTTGGAAAA
Source organism: Mustelus asterias (assembly GCF_964213995.1). Taxonomy (NCBI): domain Eukaryota; kingdom Metazoa; phylum Chordata; class Chondrichthyes; order Carcharhiniformes; family Triakidae; genus Mustelus; species Mustelus asterias. Next base: position 151,991,718 of record NC_135803.1, on the reverse strand, counting down.
CCGAACACTCTAGCCCTGCCACCATGAAGCTGAGATGCCAACGTTGGACTGAGGTGGGCACAGTAATAAGTCTCACAACACCAGTCACTTACCTGATGAAGGAGCAGCGCTCCGAAAGCTCGTGATTCCAAATAAATCTGTTGGACTTCAACCAGGTGTTGTGAGACTTCTTACAAAGGAGCTGTTAACATTCTTTAATGATGGGCTGATCTGTGTCGTGGTAGTAAAGGATGTTTCAAATAGAAAATAAGGAGAACACTTCAGCAGTCACGGGCATTCAGCCTCTGATCTTTGGGTAAGGGTTCTCCAAGGCGGCCTTCACGACACACAACGCAGAATCGCTGAGCAGAGACTGATAGCCAAGTTCCGCACACATGAGGACGGCCTCAACCTGGATCTTGGGTTCATGTCACACTATCTGTAACCTCCACGACTTCCCTGGGCTTGCAAAATCTCACTAACTGTCCTGGCTGGAGACAATACACATCTCTTTAACCTGTGCTTAACCCTCTCTCCACTCACATTGTCTGCACCTGTAAAGACTCGATTACCTGTTAAGACTCGCATTCCAACCATTATCTTGCAATTGAGTTTGTGTCTATATAGGCCCTGTTTGTGAAACAAATCCGACACTCATCTGACGAAGGAGCAGCGCTCCGAAAGCTCGTGCCACCAAATAAACCTGTTGGACCTTGTGAGGTTAAAGTGTTGTGAGACTACTTACTGTGAAATAAGGAGTGTTTAGTCAGTGTCCATTTGCCCAGAGGAGTACAGATGAAGGTAAGTCCCTAGGGTGAGGCGAGAGGGTTGGGAGGCCACTCAGCCCATCTGAGTTCATTCATTCACACAAAGAAGTTCTGCAGTCTTTCAGTTCAGCACCTGGGTGGTTTCTCAACAGATTCCCGGGATTTGGCCTCACTTGCTCTGTCTATGTCTCATTCATTGGGCGAGATTTTCTGGCTGCGTTCGCCCCGAAACCGGAAAATCCCACCCGAGGTCAACGGGCCTTTCCATGATCCGCCCCTCACCCGCTCCGATTCCCGTGGCGGGCGGAATGGGAAAATTCACCCCGCTCCGTTTAAAGCACTATTTTGTGATATCAATTCCAAATTTGTCTTCTTACTACTTAAATTCACAATCCCATTTCCTTATCGATCTAACTTACCTCAAAGATCATCGAGTCATGCAGCACAGAAGAGGCCCTTCGGCCCATCAAGTCTGGACCGACACATTAGAAAAACCTGAACTCCCACCTAATCCCATCTGCCAGCACTTGGCCCATAGCCCTGAATGTTATGGCGTGCCAAGTGCTCATCCAGGTACTTTTTAAAGGATGTGAGGCATCCCGCCTCCACCACCCTCCCAGGCAGCGCATTCCAGACCGTCAACACCCTCTGGATAGAAAAGATTTTCCTCACATCCCCCCTAAGCCCCCTGCTCCTCACCTTGAATATATGTCCCCTCATGACTGACCCTTTAACTAAGGGTTACCTCGAGGGTGTTTCCTTTTGACACAGAGTAGCCCAGAGTGCACCCTCCACAACGCTTCCACACTTCTCTGCATTCTCTACAATGTCGAAAACATTCTCTGCCCCCTTTTCAATACTTCCACAGCAAACTCAGACAGCTGAGTTGTTGCAGTACGTACATTGTCAGAGAAAGAGGCTATTGCAAGTCCTGCGAGATTGTAGCGATTTAAACCCAACACGTTGATAGGTAAAAGCAAATCACTGCGGGTGCTGGAATCTGAAACTAAAAGAGAAAATGCTGGAAAATCTCAGCGGGTCTGGCAGCATCTGCAAGGAGAGAAAAGAGCTGACGTTTCGAGTCCAGACGACCTTTTGTCAAAGTTAAAAGGCACAAGAAAGTGGGAGATATTTATACTGCAGGGGGAGGGAATGAAAGATGAATCATAGCCACAGAAACAAGGGGAGAGGCTGCTAATGGCTGTCCACAGAGAGAATAGAAGGTGTGAATGGCCAAACGGCAGAGAAGCTGGAATCAGAGGGTAAACTGTGACAGATGAAGATGTGGGGGGAGGGGGGGGAGAGAGTGATAGGCTGAATTAGACTCCCACAAAACCAATCAGAGGCAGAGAATAATCAGGCTGTGGAGTAGAATTGTGAGTGACTTACGAGTGGTCGCAGTGATGGTGACAGGCTGTCCCTCACGATTCTTGATCAAGGCAACAACTTTGACGAGGTAATTAACTCCACCTTGCAGGTCCACGATGTCAAAGGTTGTTACATCTCCAGATACGACCCGGCTGACCTCAGGTCCCCCTGAAGGTAGAGAGGAAACATTGAGTGGAGTCGGGTTATTTTGCAAATGACATTTACGTGACATCTGGTTTAAGTTGGTGCCAGAGTGTGGCGACTTCTTGCGATCTGTCCCCAGCATATCCTCTAACCCGATCTTTTACTCTCGTTCAATGCCCCTAAAAGTCTATTCTCTCTAACAATGCACTATTCTGCCATCAGATTTTGAATGGAACTATCTCCTGTTAAGTTGATCTTTCTCTACACCCTAGCTATGACTGTAACACCACATTCTGCACCCTCTCCTTTCCTTCTCTATGAACGGTATGCTTTGTCTGTATAGTGCGCAAGAAACAATACTTTTCACTGTATACCAATACATATGACACTAATAAATCAAATCAAATAAAAAGCAATTATTTTATTATTCATTCAGCTTGTGTGAATGGTGTTAGGTAGACCAGCATTTATTGCCCATCCCTAATTGCCCTTGAGAAAGTGGGGGTGAGCCATCTGATTGAATACAACTGAATGGTTTGCTAGGCCGTTTCAGAGGGCAGTTAAGTGTCAACCCACACTGTTGTGGATCTGGAGTCACATGGAGGGCAGACTGGGTAAGGTTAGAATCATAGAACATAATCATTGAATCCCCACAGTGCAGAAGAGGCCATTCGGCCCATTGAGTCTGCACCGACTCTTTGACAGAGTATTTCACCCATGCCCAACCCCCCGCCCCATCTCCATAATCCTGCACATTTACCACGGCGAATCCATCAAATCCACAAATATTGGGACAGTAAGGCGAAATTTAGTATGGCCAATCCACCTAACCTGCACATCTTTGGACTGTGGGAGGAAACCGGAGCACCCGGAGGAAACCCACGCAGACACGGGGAGAACGTGCAAACTCCACACAGACAGTGACCCAAGCCGGGAATCGAACACAGTTCCCTGGCGCTGTGAGGCAGCAGCGCTAACCACTCGTGCCGCTCTGCAAATTTCATTTTCTTAAAGACATTAATGATCCAGGTGGATTTTTAAGACATGCTGCAGTTCCACACTCACCATCACTGATGTAAAGTTCTTCCTTTCTTTAACACAGGTTACCTACCATCGCTGCGTTTCCAACTGATTCGATAAGACGTGGCTCCATGCACGCCGACCCACGAGACTCGGAGGACATCGCTGCGGGCTTCGAGCACTCGGACATCGCTGACGCCAGCCACCTGACCCTCTTTGGCCACTGTAGTGACAGCATAGGAGGTCACCAAGAAGCATGCACATCAAGCTGCTGTCAAAGGCAGCACAATCATTGTCCTAATACATACAATCACAACACACTCACCATGGCTTTTGAACGCAAGAAGCCAAGGAAAAGGAGCTTGAGCAGGCCATTCGGCCCCTCGAGAATCTTCTGGCATTCTGGGAGTTCATATCTGATCTATCACAGCTCCACCTTCCCACTGACTACCTTGGATTCCCTTCGTACTCAAAAAATTCTGACGCCTCTCCTGAATACACTCAAATACCGAACCTCCTCAGTTCTGCAGGCTAGGAAATTCCATAGATTCACCATTCTCTGAGCAAGAGATTTTTACTCATCTCAGTCCGAAATGGCCTGTCCCATAATATCCTTTAGGGAAGGAAATCTGCCGTCCCTACCCGGTCTGGCCTACATGTGACTCCAGAGCCACAGCAATGTGGTTGGCTCTCAACTGCCCTCCAAGGGCAACTAGGGACGGGCAATAAATGCTGGTCCAGCCAGCGACGCCCATGTTTCATGAATATATAAAAAAGAAAATATTCTGAGACTGTGACCCCATCTTCTACACTCCCCAGCCAGGGGAAACCTTTGCTCATCATCTACCCAAACCCCTTAAGAACGTGGTATGTTTCTACAGGCAGCCAATATCTCTGGTAAGAATTTCTTCAGTAAGAAGTTTAACAACACCAGGTTAAAGTCCAACAGGTTTATTTGGTAGCAAATGCCACTAGCTTTCAGAGCACTGCCCCTTCGTCAGGTGGAGTGGAGAAATGCTCACAAACAAGGCATACAGAGACACTCCACCTGACGAAGGGGCAGCGTTCCGAAAGCTAGTGGCATTTGCTACCAAATAAACCTGTTGGACTTTAACCTGGTGTTGTTAAACTTCTTACTGTGTTTACCCCAGTCCAACGCCGGCATCTCCACATCAAGAATTTCTTCAGTCAGGGAGTGGTGAATCTGTGGAACTCTTTGCCGCAGAAGGCTGTGGAGGCCGGGTCATTGAGTGTCTTTAAGGCAGAGATAGATAGATTCTTGATTAATAAGGGGATCAGGGGTTATGGGGAAAAGGCAGGAGAATGCGGATGAGAAAAATATCAGCCATGATTGAATGGCGGAGCAGACGTGATGGGCCGAGTGGCCTAATTCTGCTCCTATATCTTATGGTCTTATGGTTTCAGTTAGATCACCTCTCATTCCTCTAAACTTCAGGGAATATAAATAGACTTGAGACAGAGTGACAAATACATGAATAGGATGGAATAGAAAGATATGGTCCCCGGAAGGGTAGAGGGTTTTAGTTCAGTCGGGCAGCATGGTCGGTGCAGGCTTGGAGGGCCAAAGGGCCTGTTCCTGTGTTGTCATTTTCTTTGCTCTTTTTTTTAGAATTTTCCCACCTTGCCCACCATGGGTCCAATGTCAGGCATGAAGGGGGCGGGGGGGGCGGGGGTGGTACACCATGGAAAGGTCTGTTAACCTCAGGTGGGATTTTCCCGCCTTGGGGCAAGCACAGCCAGAAAATCCCGCCGCTGGTCTGCTTATTCTCTCCCCCTAGAACCCATCATTTTAGCCAGCAATCAGTCCAGTGAACATTTCTTACACACCTTCTAATGTAAATATATTCTTCTGGGGAGTGTAGAAGATGGGGTCACAGTCTCAGAATATTTTCTTTTTTATATATTCATGGAACATGGGCGTCGCTGGCTGGACCAGCATTTATTGCCCATCCCTAGTTGCCCTTGGAGGGCAGTTGAGAGCCAACCACATTGCTGTGGCTCTGGAGTCACATGTAGGCCAGACTGGGTAGGGACGGCAGATTTCCTTCCCTAAAGGATATTATGGGACAGGCCATTTCGGACTGAGATGAGATGATCAAAACTGTGCACACACCTTCAACTGTGAGCTCACTGTGATGATACTGCACTACTGATATATTCCATGTTTAAGGGGACTGTTTTAAAGTTCAGTTTTATTCTACAGGCAGCCAGTATGTCTGGTAGGAATGCAGCTCAGATGCTGGGAAAGCAGGATAATTACTCATTTTAGTCCTGTAGTGTTTATTTAGGAGAGAGCCAATGGACTCTTGCTTACAAAATAAAAAGTTCCCTGGGGTTTTTTGATTAAAGAAATGGAAGGTGAATTTAGATATACCAGGTCAGTGATAATGTGGTTAATGGGAGGAGCTAGGAATGTAGCAGAGAGAAAAACAGCTTTTTGTTCAGTTTCCAACTGGGTTTGTTAAAGACAGAAGTCTGCACACTGCACTAAAAATCAAAACCTCACTGAAAACTTAAAGGGTGTTGACCCAAATTGATAGCAAGTATGCCTGGGTTTGCTAATTGTATTTAAAGTGGCATTTGAGTCTGTAAGAGGTTGCTTATTTGGAACTGAAATGGTGATGTTAGAAATTGAAGTTGTTTCCTTCCATTTTTTAACTATTGTTCAACTGTTAAAAGTTAAACAGTTTCATAGAATCTTAGAATCGTACAGTGCAGGAGGCCATTCGGCCCATCAAGTCTGCACTGACCACAATCCCACTCAGGCCCTATCCCCATAATCCCATACATTTACCTTAGCTAGTCCCCCTGACAGTTAGGGACAATTTAGCACGGCCAATCCCCCTAAACTTTGGACTATGGGAGGAAACCGGAGCACCCTGAGGAAACCCATGCAGACACGGGGAGAATGTACAGACTCTGCACAGACAATGACCCAAGACGGGAATTGAACCCCAAGTCCATGCACTGTGAGGCAGCAGTGCTAACCACTGTGCCACCATGCCACCCATTTCCTTTGTTAGTGTTATATTTAAACTGTGTTACGAATAAAGCTTGTTTGGATAAAAGATCCCTAATTTGTCCGTGGAATTTCTCCAAGAGTGAAGTATCCTTTCCTCACACTATAGAAAAATTGTTGGGGACTAGTCTGGCTTCGTCATATACCTTGGGGTTCTGTCCAGGGCTCTAACATCACCAATATCATTACAGTAAGATCTTTTTACTCTTATACTCCAATTACTATGTGACAACAGGGGGGATTAGCTAGATGCATGCTCCTCATTTAGGGTAAATGCATGGGGTTATGGGGATAGGGCCTGGGTGGGATTTTGATCGGTGCAGACCCAATGGGCCAAAATGGCCTCCTTCTGCACTGTAGGATTCTATGATCCTGCCTAAGACAGTACAACAGCTAACATCCCATTTCCTCTTTGTACACTGTTCAATGTATTTATTTTTAAGAAACACATACTCTTCATTAGAATGTTCTGTATTGATTATCTGTGGGTTTCCCAAGCTGGATCCGCCCTGCAACGGATCGTGTCCAATGTAGAATCTTTGCTTCATCTCTGCTCCCTTTCACAATTTTACAAGCATCACATACTCACTGGTTTTTGTCATGATGGTGGCAGGAACCCCTTCTCTATCTCCCATCACAGGAGTGACTCTGACAGCATAAGCCGTGTTGGGCTTTAACTTCTGGATGGTAAACGATTTGACATCTCCATTCACCATACTGCTCTCCTCAACTCCTGAATTAACAAAGAACATTTCTACTGTAAAACCAACAATCAATGGTATTTATTATTGCACATTTAACCGAGTAAAACATTGGGCGGGACTTTCCAGCCGTGCTCACCCCAGACTGGAAAATCCTGCCAGAGGTCAATGGACCTTTGCATGGTTCGTTTCCCCCGGTCCCCCGTCCGCCCATTACGATTCCCATGGCAGGCAGGACGGGAAAATTCTGCCTGTTGTATGTGTTGTGAATCCTAAGTTTTACAAGATGATTATGTTTTAAACTGTCCCCTTTAACTGAAGGTTAAACACAACATTCTGAACAGGGGATGATGGAGTCATGATGGACACCTGCTTGGAGACATGCCCATGTGATCCAGTTGCCACTGGGAGGGGAACGCAAACAGAAACGTATTGAAATACCACGTGACCACCTTAATACCTCTACACGGTGTGTCACAAAAAAAGGACAGCTTCCTTTTGAGAAGCAGAGAAAGAAAAAAAAAGATGCTCCTGTGGCAAAGTAGGGAAGGACTCTTTTGTGTTAACAACCAAGCAGGATGCTGGTGAGAGTTAATTTTCTGTTCAAAAGGAAGGGAACAGGACAGATGGGATCTTGGAGATTAAAGTAACAGAGGGTCATTGAGGTGTGCTTTTTTGGTGAAAATTGGACCCAAAAAACTCAGGCTGAGTGGAATGATTTTCAAAGGACACTGGAGGTTTTGACTTAGTGAGGCAGGGAGAGGTGGGCCTGTTGGAGAGCTTTGGAACAATTCCTGTAATGCTACCCATCTGCCGATGCTTTTGATCTGCAGTACACATCAAAAGTGAAAGACATATTAAATTGCATTATTTAATGCAAAAGCGTCCTTTCTTTAATCTGACATATCAGTTGCCCTGTTCAGGAATGTTTCGATTTATGTTGATTTTGATTTGTTTGTTACAGTAAACGCCTTAAAATGTGAAACACTATCAGCTGCTGGAAAGTTCAATTAATTTTAGAAATTACTAGTATCGACAGAGATTACAGGAAAAAGCATTTCACAAGAGTTATCCAAACAGGATTTGACACTGACCCACAAAAGGAGGTATTAGGACAGATGACAAACAGCTTGGTTGAAGAGGTAGGCTTTAAGGAGCATCTTAAAGGAGGAGAATGAGGCAGTCCAACACAACCATAAGACCATAAGATATGGGAACAGAAATAGGCCATTCGGCCCATTGGGTCTGCTCCACCATTCATGTGATCATGGCTGATTTGATACAATAGTCCTCAACTCCACTTTCCCACCTTATCCCCATAACCCTTGATTACCTGACTGATTAAAAATCTGTCTATCTCAGCTTTGAACGTACTTAACCATCCAGCCTCTAAAACCCTCTACAGTAAAGAATTCCACAGATTCACTCCCCTCAGAGAAGAAATTCCTCCTCATCTCTGTCTTACACAGGCGGCCCCCCCTTATTCTGAGATTTTGCTCTCTGATCCTCGACTCTCCCACAAGGGGAAACATCCTCTCAGCATCGACCCCATCAAACCCCCTGAGAACCCGATATGTCTCATTAATGTCACCTCTTATTCTTCTAAACTCCAATGAGTACAGGCCCAACCTTCTCAACCTCTCTTCGTAAGAAAGTCCCTCCACATCCGGGATCAACCCCGTGTACCTTCTCTGGACTGCCTCCAATGCCAGTATATCGTTCATTAGATAAGGGAACCAAAACTGTTCACAGTATTCCAGGTGTGGTCTAGTGTCTTGAGTAGTTTTAGTAAGATTATATTCCATTCCCTTTGAAGTAAAGCCCAACCTTCCATTTTACTTCCCCATTACTTGCTGAGTTTGCATGCTAGTTTTTTGGGATTTAGCACAAGGACCCCAAATCCCCCCCCGTGCTGCAGCATTCTGCAGCCTTTCTCCATTTAAATAATATTCAGCTCCTTTATTCTTCCTACCAACGTGCATCACTTCACATTTTCCCACATTATATTCCATCTGCCAAGATTTTGCCCTCTCATCTTACTGGTCTGTACCCCTCTGTAGACTTTTTGTGTCATTCTCACCACTTGCCTTCCCATCAATTATTTATTGATTTTTTTTGTGTTACAAGTAGGCTTACATTAACACAGCAATGAAGTTACTGTGAAAATCCCCTAGTCACCACACTCCGGCGCCAGTTCAGGTACACTGAGGGAAAATTTAGCATGGCCAAAGCACCCTAAGCCGCACGTTTTTTGGACTGTGGGAGGAAGCCGGAGCACCCGGAGGAAACACACGCAGACACGGGAAGAATGTGCAGACTCCACACAGACAGTGACCCAAGCCGGGAATCGAACCCAGGTCCCTGGCATTGTGAGGCAGCAGTGCTAACCACTGTGCCACCGTGTCATTCACAAATGTGTTTTAAAAAACATGTAGACAGTTACATGGGTAAGATTGATAGAGGGATATGGGCCAAAGGCGGACAATTGGGACTAGCTTCATGGTAAAAATCGGGCGGCATGGACAAGTTGGGCCGAAGGGTCTGTTTCCATGCTGTAAACCTCTATGACTCCATGACAAACTTGGCAATTGTACATTCACTTTGCTCATCCAGGTCATTCATATATCTTGTCAATAATTGTGGCCCAGCACTGATCCCTGTGGGGGTGGCACGGTGACACAGTGGTTATCACTGCTGCCTCACAGCGCCCGGGACCCAGGTTTGATTCCCGGCTTGGGTCACTGTCTGTGTGGAGTCTGCACATTCTCCCTATGTCTGCGTGGGTTTCCTCCGGGTGCTCCGGTTTCCTCTCACAGTCTGAAAGACGTGCTGGTTAGGTGCATTGGCCTTGCTAAATTCTCCCTCAGTGTGCCTGAACAGGCGCCAGAGTGAGGCGACTAGGGTAATTTCACAGTAACTTCATTGCAGTGTTAATGTAAGTCTACTTGTGACACTAATAAATGAACTTTAAACTTGAACTCCACTACTTACATTGCACTCCACGATTCAGGCAACACTATGTTATCATTCCACTACAAAGATGATTTTGTTAAAATGCACTTTTAGCATGTATACGTCATTGGCGAGGCCAATGTTTATTGCCCGTCCATAGTTGATTTGAGAAGATGATGATCGATAATCTCTTGGACCCCTGACGTATTCACTTCAGAGGATCATGGAAAGTTGACCACGTTGGACTCTGTAAAGGCCTGAATGGATCTGAGCGACAGGTTTCCTTGCTCACAGGGTATTTGTGAACCATTTTCGTGACAATCCAGTTGTTTTATGCTTCCTTTTTACTAATAACAGGACGATACACTTTTTCCAGATTTCTCACACTGAATTCGGCTTCTCAATCTGCCAGTCAGATTCAAGCTCCCATCAGCTGGTGTGATGGTGACATTGTGGCAATGACCAGTGAACCAGAGGGCTAATGTCCTGGGAGCACTGCTTCAAATCTTGCTGGTGGAATTTAAATTCAATAAAAAAATATCTGGAATTGAATACTAGTCTCAGTAACGGTGACCATAAAACGGTTGTCCATTGTCATAAAAACCTGTTGACGAACAAAGACTGACGGCACAGTGACACAGTGGTTAGCACTGCTGCCTCACAGCTTCAGGGACCCGGGTTCCATTCCCAGCCTGGATCACTGTCTGTGTGGAGTTTGCACGTTCTCCCTCAGTATACGTAGGTTTCCTACGGGTGCTCCAGTTTCCTCGCACAGCCTAAATATGTGCGGGTTAGGTGGATTAGCCATGCAAAATTGCCCCTCAGTGTCCCGGGATGCATAGGTTCGGGGCAGCATGGTAGCACAGTGGTTAGCACTGCTGCTTCACAGCGCCAGGGATCCGGGTTCAATTCCTGGCTTGGGTCACTGTCTGTGTGGAGTTTGCACATTCTCCCTGTGTCTGCGTGGGTTTCCTCCGGGTGCTCCGGTTTCCTCCCACATTCTGAAAGACGTGCTGGTTAGGGTGCATTGACCCGAACAGGCGCCGGAGTGTGGCAACTAGGGGAATTTCACAGAAACTTCATTGCAGAGTTAATGTAAGCCTTACTTGTGAAGGATTAGCGGGGTTAATATGTGGGGTTACGGGGATGGGGCTTGGGTGGGATTGTTGTCAGTGCAGACTGGATGGGCTGAATGGCCTTCTGCTGCACTGTAGGGATTCTGAGACAACAATGCTTTCAACAACACTGATTACAACAGTGGCTTTAAAATGGCTATTCTGGCTGAGGGTAAAGCATGCTGGGATTTTTGGTCAATTTATAATGAAAACCGGATGCAGGTCATAAAGTAACTCTGAGTCAGGGAACTGCCTCTGGTCTGGGAACTGTGATCTGAAGCTTCCTGTGTTGACCAATCATGGGAAATTGTTTACTTTCGAGTAGATACAATGGCATCGAATTTTATTGCCTTTATGTGAGAGACGTGCCACTTGAACCAAGCGTAATGGCATCGTTTACGAGTAATTTCATTGGCTGTTGGAGCCAATTTTCAGTTTCCAGTTACACAATTGGCTGGATGACAGAGAATCTTCTGGAAGCTAGTGAAGCAATTGGTAGATAAAGACATGTGCTGTCCTTTGCTTGCCAGCGATAATGCTGTAGAGATGCACCATTGTAAGAAGCATGGCCCTGAAGGAATTTCTCTGACAACTACGAAGATAGGTTCCACATTGGAAAGAACTTGGCCAGTTTCCCTAAACCCGGAAGTGTTTATTTTCGGTTAAATAGTTAAAGGTAATGTTCAGTTAAGAGTTAAAGTTCTGTAAAAGAGTTAAAAGAATTGCAACTGTTTAAGTTTGAGTTGGTACCTAAAGTGTTGAATAAAGGGAGGATGTTGAATCAATTGAAGAGTCGCCTCTTGTTCTGGTTTGCCTCATTAACCTGGGATGCTTGGGGAGTGTTTAAATTAATTACACAGAATTACATAGAATCCCTACAGTACAACAGGAGACCTTTCACCCCATCGAATCTACACCAACAATCCCATCCAGGCCCTACCCCCATTACCCCATTTATTTTCCCTGCTAATCCCGCTGACACTAAGGACCAATTTAGCATGGCCAATCCACCTAACCTGTGGGAGGAAACCGGAGCACCCGGAGGAAACCCACGCAGACATGGGGAGAACGTGCAAACTCCACACAGACAGTGACCCAAGCCAAAAATTGAACCCGGGTCCCTGGCGCTGTGAGGCAGCAATGCTATCCACTGTGCCACCCAACAGTTGAGTAAAATATCCATCTGGTTCACTAATGTCCTTTAGGAAAGGAAATCTGCTGTCCTTATTCGGTCTGGCCTATATGTGACTCCAGAGCCACCTCACTTAACTGCCCTCTGAAACAACCGAGTGAGACACTCAGAGAGGGATGGGTAATATACGCTGGCCTTGTCAGTGACTCCTACACCCCATGATGGAATAAATCTTTAAAGCTCTGACACTGTTGCAACAGTGTAAGTGACCACCTGGTGCACCTCTCATAACATCACCAAACCCAATGAACTCACCATCAGCGCTCTTCCAAGTGATTTTATACGCGGACGCCCTGCCCACTCCAGTCCACGCGATCCGGAGTAAGTTCCGTCGAGCCTCAGTCACACGAACGTTGGTGACATCTCCTACAATGGGGCCTGTTCAATAAAAGAATACAGGAATATATCAGTTGCATGTGACAGAATTTGGAAGCAGAAATATGGCCAATTTCCCTTTTTTCTCCACTCAGCCAAATCCATATTTTTTTTATTCGTTCATGAGACATGGGTGTCGCTGGCTGGCCAGAACCTATTGCCCATCCCTAGTTACACAAGGGCAGTTGAGAGTCAACCACTTTACTGTGGCTCTGGAGTCACATGTAGGCCAAACCAGGTAAGGATGGTAGATTTCCTTCCCTAAAGGGCATTAGTGAACCAGATGGGTTTTTCCGACAATCGAAAATGGTTTCATGGTCATCAGTAGATTCTTAATTCCAGATTTTTAAAAATTGAATTCAAATTCCACTATCTGCCGTGTCAAGATTTGAACCCGGGTCCCCAGAACATTAGGTGAATTTCTGGATTAATAGTCTAGTGATAATACCACTAGACCATCACCTCCCCTGCATTTGTGGGTTCAGGTCATCACCTTAGACCCATATAGACCTGGAGAGGGAGGCAATGGCCTAGTGGTCTTATTACTAGACCGTTACTTCAGAGACTCAGCTAATGTTCTGGGGACACGGGTTCGAATCCCGCTACAGCAGATGGGGGAATTTGAATTCAATAAAATATATCTGGAATTAAGAATCTACTGATGACCATGGAACCATTTTCGATTGTAGGAAAAACCCATCTAGCTCACTGATGTTCTTACCTGCTCTGGCCTACATGTGACTCCAGAGCCACAGCAATGTGGTTGACTCTCAAGTGCCCTCCAACGGCAACTAGGGATGGGCAATAAATGTTGGCCAGCCAGCGACGCCCATGTCCCACGAATGAATAAAAAATTTTTAAATACGCGGGGTTAAAGGGATAGGGCAGAGGGGAGCGCTTGGGTGGGATGCTCTTTCAGAGAGCTGGTACAAATTCGATGGGCCAAAAGGCCTCTTTCTACACTGTAGGAATCCTATTGTATGATTAAATGAAATAGGAGCAGAAGTAGGCCATTCGGTCCCTCAAGTCATCTCGGCCATTCAATTAGATCATGACTGCTCTGATTCCCAACTATCCCCAATAATGCTTGCTCCCCTTGCCTAACAAGAACCTATCTACCTCTGCTTTATGAATATTCAGTGACTCCGCCTTCACCGCCTTCTGAGGTAGAGAGTTCCAAAGCCACACAACCCTCAGAAAAACGTATTTTCCTCATCTCTGTCCTACGAGGGTGACCCCTAATTTTAAAACAGCACCTCCTCGCTCTGGGCTCACCCACAAGAAGAAACATCCTTTCCACATTCACCTTGTCAACACCGTTCAGGATCTTATACAGTTCGATCAAGTCACACATCACTCTTCTGAACCCCAGTGGAAACAAGCCTGGTCTGTCCAACCTTTCCTCATAAGACAACTCATTCACTCCAGGTACCAATCAGTAAACCTCCTCAGAACCACATCCAATGTATTTACACACCCTAGGAGACCAAAACTGCGGACACTGTTGAAGCAAATCAGAGGCACCTCTACCAGATAATACAGAAGGAGACCATTCAGCCCATCGCATCTCTTTGAAAGAGCTATCCAGTTAGTCCAGTTATTTTTTTTTCCCTTTTACTGTATTTATCCAATTCCCTTCTGGAGGTTTCTATGAAGCCTGTTTCTGTGGCTCTCAGACACAGCCACCCAGACCTTGCATTCCCCCTAGACTGTCTGTACACGGTGCTCACAATGAAAAGTGTTCCATTCCCCAACATAAACAGCCCTTCCAACCAAAAAGCACCAAATTTACCAGCCAGCCAAATCTGAATGGTGATGTTGCTATCGGTGGAACTTACTGGTTTTCGTAGTCACCGTGACGACATTTCCCTCTCTGGATCCAACCAGTCCCAATACCTCAATGGCATAAACGGTGTCAGGCCGCAAGCCTTCAACATTGAACGAGGTGGTGTCTCGGCTCAGAATTCTGTTGTCCTTAACACCTGAGAGACACAAAGTGAGAGTGCAGCAACAACAACTTGCATTTATATGAATGTAAGCATGCAGGTGCAGCAGGCGGTGTGATGATACTGTGCCTTTAAGAAATGTATTTGTGTCACGTTTCCTGGGCAGGATCTGTTCCAGCAGTCCTATGCACTCGGAGCTGTTCTGTCTTTATCCAGCAGCCCTGCATTGTTACAGCAGCAACATTATTGCTTCTAAATGCTAGAATGTTTGTTTTTATCAGAATGAATGCTGTTCTTGGCGTTCCGCTGGGGTTTTGCAGAGTAGGGCTTGATTCCGATGATTACCAGGTAAGATCATATGACTGGGTGGAGTTAGGCTTACACAGGCTTAGTGCTGTTTAGATGCTGCTTTTGAGTTGAGAGGCGGGCCTCTCTTTTCTCTTCTCAGGAGACTGGGAGCTACCAGAGACAAGGTTTACTTCTCTGAAATTCTGATGTTTTGAGGATATATCCTTCTCTGGAAACTGCTGTCTGGATCTCTATCCAGAAGTGTTAAAAAGCATCACGTGAGCATACTTGGTTTTGTGCTAACTAATTCTGAAGAAGGATGTATGTCTATGGGGATATTGCTTTAAATTGGAACAACAGAGATAGCTAGCAGTTAAGAATTATACTTTGTCATGTTTAGGTATTTTAATTGGTAAAAGTTATGCTAATTCTTTTTGTTATATTATATTATATATTAATCACTGCAGGATTCGCAGCCTCTGACCTGCTCTTGTAGCCACAGTATTTATATGATTAGTCCAGTTCAGTTTCTAGTTAATGGTAATCCTCAGGATGTTGATAGTGGGGGATTCAGAGATAGAATGTCATTGAATGTCAAGGGGCGACGGCCAGATTCTCTCTGGCTGGAGATGGTCATTGCCTGAGCATTTGTGTGGCATGAATGTTCTGTGCTGTAAATTTGATACAACTCAATGAATAGATCTGAACAGAACAAAAATAGGAATCAATCTCTTCAACCCTCATGTGGTCAAAATTGGAACCTCAGTCATAGAGTCATTGAGATATACAGCATGGAAACAGGCCCTTCGGCCCAACTCGTCCATGCCAACTAAGTTTCCTAAACTGAACTAGTCCCATTTGCCTGCACTGGATCTATATCCCTCTAAACCTTTCCCATGTACCTGTCCAAATGTCTTTTAAATGTTGTAACCGTACCCGCCTCTACTCCCACCTCCCCCCGCCCCCGGCAGCTCATTCCATACACGCACCACCCTCTGCGTGAAGAAGTTGCCCCTCAGTCTCGCACAACATTGAACACACCTGAACAGCGAATAGGGCGGGACACCTACCATCAGCCCGTCTCCATGTGACTCTGTATGCTGTGGCCCTGGCAAACCCAGTCCAGCTGATACCAATCCGAGAGCTTTGGGTTTCAACCACTTGGAGGTTGGTCACACCCCCCGCCAGAGATTCTGACAAAGAAAAAGGCGGTATTGTTTAAGACACAGAGACAAATGATGTTTAGTAAGAGAGAGAGAGATCGTTCTGTTGATCGGACCTTTTCTTTTCGAAAGGTCAAGCCCACAGAATCATAGAATAGAATCATAGAATCCCTACAGTGCAGGAGGAGGCCATTCAGCCCATCAAGTCTGCGTCCGACAACAATCCCACCCAGGCCCCATCCCTGTAACCCCATATATTTACCCTGCTCATCCTTCTGACACTAAGGGGCAATTTAGCGTGGCCAATCAACCTAACCCGCACATCTTTGGAGCGCTCAGCCAAATCTCCGTTCACTGCATCAGGATCAGAGAATCCCACCGGCATGAATGGCCGGAGAATCCCACCCTATGTTTCCCCCTTTTGGGTGGGTGGGGAGGGGGGATCTAGAACTCGGGGTCAGAGTTTCAGAATAAGGGGTCTTCCAATTAAGGGGAGGAGAACCTTTTCTCTGAGTTGTTAATCTTTGGAATTGTCTACCAGGGAGAGATTTGAGCGGCCTGGGCTGACGTAGATTCTTTCATGACTTAGAGAGGGGTCGAGCAAGAAAATGGAGATGAGGTCAAGATCAGGTCAGCAGGCTGGAGGAACTGTATGGTTTATTCCTGCTCCTGTTACCCTCACTCAGCCCAAAACAAGGAAGGTGGCTGGGTGGTGGGAGGACTTTTTGGGGTAGGGGGGGCGGGGTGGTTTGCATGGTTACCAGTGAGGTGGGGAGGAGGGGATTGGTTGCTCTGAGATCTGGGAGAGGGCTTTTAGAATCACAGCTTCAAGCCCAATGCCTGTTTAGTTTTGTGTGAAAATATGAATCACTCGGAACAGAGAGCTGTTGTAATCCGGAACGTTCTACCTGAAAAGGTGTTGGGAAAGTGATTCCATAAATGGTCTTAGAAGGGAAATGGAGAGGTGCTTATGGCCTAAAAGTGAGGGTGTGGAATTGAGCACCAGTGCTCTTTGAAGAGCCACGCTAGGGAAGACGGGCCAAATGGCTTCTTGCTGGTTTGTAAGCATCTCGAATTTCTATGATGGCAGCTCCACACAGAAAAAACAGGATTGATTTCTACCGCAAGGAGTTCATTCGCTCTGGAAACCTTGCTGCCACATACCAATGTCCAGATAATTCGACACTTACGTGTTCTCGCTGTGACAGTAGTGGGGGTTCCCTGTCTGTTTCCTACCATTGCCGAAATGCCAATGGCGTACATCGTATTTGGCTGCAATCCTTCCACATCGAACGTGTTGACGGAACTACTCAACACTCTGCTCGACTCCGCTCCTAGTTTAAACAAAGCGGTATTAAGTGATGTGTCAACAGCAAAGAAAGATTTGCATTCGTAAAAGCAACCTCGGGGTGTCCCACAACACCTCGCAGCCAATAATATGCTACATACCATAGTCTCAGAATCCCTGCAGTGCAGGAGGAGGCCATTCGGCCCATCAAGCCTGCACCGACTCTCTGACAGAGCATTTTATCCAGGCCCTTTTCCTCCACCCTATCCCCGTGGCCCCACGCATTTAGCATGGCCAATCCGCCTAACCTGCACATCTTTGGACTGTGGGAGGAAACCGGAGCGCCCGGAGGAAACCCACGCAGACACGGGGAGCACGCGCAAACTCCACACAGGCAGTGACCCAGGAATTGAACCTGAGCCCCTGGCGCTGTGAGGCAGCAGTGCCAACCACTGTGCCACCTGCGTGGATATATGAATCAGGAGTAGGAGTCAGCCACTCGGCCCCTCAAGCCTGCTACGCTATTCAATAATGTGGAGATGCCGCGTTGGACTGGGGTGGGCACAGTAAGAAGTCTCACAGCACCAGGTTAAAGTCCAACAGGTTTATTTGGAATCACGAGCTTTTGGAGCGCTGTTTCTTCATCAGGTGAATGGAGGCAGATTCACAAACACGGCGTATATAGGCAAAGACACAATTACAAGATAATTACAGGTTGGATGTGAAGAATGGTTGGAATGCGAGTCTTTACAGGTAATCAAGTCTTTACAGGGACAAATAGTCAATAAGATCATGGCTGATCTCTCCCTGATCTCAAATCCATCTTTCCACCTGTTTCCCATAGCCCTCTGACCCTTTTAATATTAGAGATATATCTATACCTAGTAGATTCTGCTTCCTCCAGCTTTTGAGTTGCAGAGACTCACAACTCTCTAGAGAGAAGAAGAATTCTCTTCATTTCAGTCTTAAATGAGTGGCCCCTTATTTTCAAATAGTGACCCCCTAGTTCTAGATTCTCCAACAAGAGGAAACATCCACTCCACATCCACCCTGTCAATATCCCTCAGGATCTTAAAGGTTTCGATGAAGTTGTCTCTTACCCCTTGAACTCTATTGGATACAAATCTAACCTCTTCAACCTTTCCTCAGAAGGCAGCCCGCTCATTCCTGGAATTAGTCCAGTAAACCTCCCCTGAAGTATTTTGAACGGTCTCAGTATAACGGGTCGGCCATTTTGGACTGAGATGAGGAGGAACCTCTTCACTCAGAGGATGCTGAACCTTGGGCGGAGTCTCTGGCCTCCCCCGCGACGGGAGCTCGCCTGCCATTGGCTAGAGACGTGATCTTCTGGTCCCACCACTGACAATGGGATTTCCCATTGACTCCACCCCATGTCACCAAGAAATTGGTGTTAAAGATTAGCCATGATCTTAGAGAATGTTGGAGCAGTTGTAAACAATTATTAATAAAGATAAAATTCACCCAAGCAAACTACCTTCCAATCTGAAAGAATGATTCGCAGTTAGATAAGGTAAGTTAAAGTTGCCACAGTCCCAGATGACCACAGGCTGCTCTTCTCCCCATTTATAGAGTGTTTTGATGACCTCAGGACACCCAAACTCATTCCAACCAATGATCTACTTCATGGAGTGTGGTCACTCTTGGTATGCAGAAGCTGAAGCAGCCAACGTGCGCACAGCAAGATCCCACAATGAGAAAACAAACAGATTATCTGTATATTTGGTGTTGGTCGAACAGCAAATATTAGTCAGGGAACCAGGGAACCCCTCCTCCCTTCGCCCAGAGTAACCCCCCCACCTCCCCCCTGTTCCTCTTCAATATAGTGCCACTAGAACAGCCCAAGAGGGTGGGCAGGGCCTCAGAAAACGCTTCAGCTGAAAGTCGGCACCTCTGGCAGTGCAGCACTCCCTCACTCCTGGCACTTGGGAGCATCACCAACTGAGCCACGGGTGACAAGTGAAATTTGGAAGATGATGGTTCCCCAATCGTTGGCATGGCGCCTTTCAATGTGACGACAGCAGTCCGGGGGGGCGCATCGCCAAGGCTGGGACGCTACCCTTAAACACTTGAAAGTACTGGAGACCTACCGTCTGCACGCTTCCAGGTGACCTTGTATGCTGTAGCCTGGGGCACTCTTCTCCACGTTATCCGAATCAGGTTATTCCGTGTCTCGAGGGTACGGAATTCTGACACATGTTCAATAACTGCATCTAAGTCATACCAATTGGAGAGAGAAGGAAAGATATTTGAAATATTGATCTAATGGGGAGGTGTGATTGTTAACCAGGATAGCGCCAGCGATGATGGAGTTCAGGTGGGAAAAGTGAAGAAAGCCAATATAAGATAAATGGTACAATTTCAAAAACCGAGGGACCAGGGATTATGGTACGGAAACCTTCAAAACCAAAACAGAAAGTGCTGGAGAATCTCAGCAGGTCTGACAGCATCTGAGGAGAGAGAATGGAGCCAATGTTTTGAATCTGCTCTGACGAAGGATCATCCTGACTCGAAACATTAGCTCTGTTCTCTCCTCGGATGCTGTCAGACCTGCTGATATTTTCCAGAATTTTCTGTCTTTGTTTCAGATTCCAACACCTGCAGTAATTTGCAGAAACCTTTGAAGTTGGCAGGAGATATTGTTATAAAGCAGAGGTGGATTACCCCCCCTCTGAGAACTAACATCGAAACACCCAAGGAGGAATACCTCACCTTAAAATCTGTAAAAAGTGTGTGAAGTGGTGTGACCTGCTCTTCAGCAACCTCTAGTGGTTAAATACAAAATAACTCCCTGACAGTCTCTCTAAAATCAATACGTAACAATTTATTTATCTATCAGTGAACAAATTAACTAAACTATTAACAAACCGAATAAATCCCTTCTATTAACTATTCCTGAATAAAACAAGATTCTAATGGAATGCTGTTCAAATAAATACTCATTAACAAAATAGAATTTAGTCACACTCTAAATTGCAACCAGGTTTTGTGCCTTCCGGAATATTCTGGGCCTACTCTGTTGATTCTTTTGTCTGGAACTTCTTTCATCTTTGGCACCTTTGCTTTCCAGATGGTGCTTTCTCTAAGACATAGATGAAGCTATGAGAGCCAGCTCTCTCTCTCTCTCTCTCGAGAGAGAGAGAGAGAGAGAGAGAGACAGAGAGAGAGACAGAGAGAGAGAGCTGAGAGCTGTTATCTCTGGCAGGTGGCAGCTGCTCTCTCTTTTTGTCCCACTGGCCCCTTCTTTTATACCAATGATGACATATCAATATTTCCCACAATAGGATTGGTTCTAGGTTGTCAAAACCACCAGAGTTAAATTTAATAGGTTTTTGGTATCTAAGTGCCTGATACAAATTGATTGGCTAAATTCAAAAGCCTGATGTCTTGGTAAAAACTGCTGCTTGGCCTTTCGATACTAATGTTTCAGTTTGAGGTCTCTGTGTACTTGCATTCTACAGTTTTTCAAACACCAAATTCTAACTGCCTATTTCCCAATCTACTCTACCCAACTTCACTATAATAAACATACTGGATCCTGGACTTTCCAAATCAGTCACTTGGTGATAACACCTTTTTTAAATTCATTTCTGGGACATGGGGGGGTCGCTGGCTGGCCAGCATTTATTGCCCATCCCTAGTTGCCCTTGGAGGGCAGTTGAGAGTCAACCACATTGCTGTGGCTCTGGAGTCACATGTAGGCCAGACCGGGTAAAGATGGCAGATTTCCTTCCCTAAAGGACATCAGTGAACCAGATGGGTTTTTCCGACAATGGTTTCATGGTCATCAGTAGATTCTTAATTCCAGATTTTTTTTACTGAATTCAAATTCCACCATCTGCCGTGGCGGGATTCAAACCTGGGTCCCCAGAACTGGATTAATAATCTAGTGATAATACCACTAGGCCCGTCACCTCCCCTGAGCAGCACTGTAAAGAGAGACTTGTTGTCAAAGCTTTTCATTTTGCACAATTCAGGACAAAGACAAGAATTTCAAATGATCAAAACAATTGATACCACAGGAACAAAGGATGCTGATTGGTTGGCGGGTCAACTCTGGTGGAGGCATTGCCATGTGAGGGAAAGCAACATCTGCTGTTAGATGTGATTCCGATATTGTACAGCACTGGCTGAATAATCCTGAGTGCGCCACCACCTAACAACCAATTTAATCAATGTAGCTCATAATGTAGCTCATTTACTCTTGCTAGAAACAACATACATTCTGCAAACAAAAGGAATATTTCCTTTTCAGAAACATTTGGGAACAGGCGGCACGGTGGCACAGTGGTTAGCACTGCTGCCTCACAGCGCCAGGGACACGGGTTCGATTCCTGGTTTGGGTGACTGCCGGTGTGGAGTTCGCACGTTCTCCCCGTGTCTGTGTGGGTTTCCTCCGGGTGCTCCGGTTTCCTCCCACAGTCCAAAGATGCGCAGGTTAGGTGGATTGGCCATGCTAAATTGCCCCTTAATGTCCCAAGATATATATATATATAGGTTAGGGGGATTAATGGGGTAAAATATAGGGATAGGGCCTGGGGAAGAGTCATAGAATCCTACAGTGCAGAAGGAGGCCATTCAGCCCATTGAGTCTGCACCAACCACAATCCCACCCAGGCCCTATTCCCATAACACCAAGCATTTACCCTAGCTAGTCCCCTTGACACTAAAGGGCAATTTAGCATGGTCAATGACTCGGTGCAGACTCGATGGACTGAATGGCCTCCTTCTGCACTGTCGGGATTCTGTGATTCTATGAATATGTTCAAGCTTTGTATATTTTTAATTATTCAGGAACTTGGGGAACCCACAGTTGCCCGTTGCTTTCTCTGCGACAAATCCCCAGCCAATCAGAGTCAATTTTTAAAAACAATCGGTATCTTTTCTTCCTGCAGTATAAGTTATTGTGAAGCTATAATGGAGGCCATGGGGTGCAAATGCCAGAGGATTGTGCCAACCCTCTGTAAAGGAAAAGCTCGTCTGGCCCAGCCCCAAGTGTTGAGTTGAATTCTGGACACCACACTTGAGAAAGAAGATGAAGGTTTTGTGGAGAGTTCAGCAGAGACTTACTAGAATGGTTCCTGCGAGGAGTCGTCGCAGTTACACGGCGAGGTTAGAGACGCTGGGGCTGCCCTTCTTGAGCAGAGAAAGATAATAAGCGATTTTAGAGAAGTGTTCCAAATAATGAAGGATTTCAACAGAGTAAATAAGGGGATACTGCTTCCACTGGGGGCCGGTCTGTGACTGGAGGGCACAGATTTAAAGTAATTCGCAAAATAAACAAGGGGGTAGGTCAGGAAAAGGTGTGTTTTCCAGCAACAGTTGTTAAAAAGTTAAAGTTTATTTATTAGTCACAAGTAAGGCTTACATTAACACTGCAATGAACTTACTGTGAAAATCCCCTAGTCGCCACACACCGGCGCCTGTTTGGGTACACAGAGGGAAAATTTAGCATGGCCAATGCACCCTAACCAGCACGTCTTTCGAACTGTAGGAGGAAACCGGAGCACCCGGAGGAAACCCACACAGACACGAGGAGAACGTGCAGACTCCGCACAGACAGTGACCCAAGCCGGGAATGGAACCCGGGTCCCTGGCACTGTGAGGCAGCAGTGCTAACCACTGTGCCATTGTGCTGCCCATATCTTGTCCATAACATCTTGGGAAAAGCAGAGGGATTGGATCTGATGTGGGTCAAATGTTGCTCCGTCAGCAGGGCTAATGTTTCAGATTTAAATCAGGAATTACAGCGGGACATTTTAGACTAACAGTGTTAGTGTCTGCCGTCAGGGAACTAGCTCAGTGGGGGCCTCTGGTGGTACATCAGTGTTATTGTAACAGGATTGGTGGTGAGTGGGGAAGAATCTGATAGTTCACAATAGAATCAGTGGTTCCTGACTTTTTACCTGTCACTGCAACCTATAAACTATCAAAAAATCTCTGAGGTACAACTATTTCCTCTGTCTTCTTCACTTACTGGGAATTTTGTTTTTAACCTCTCCCTGTCTCTCTCACTTCTAACAACACCAGGTTAAAGTCCAACAGGTTTATTTGGTAGCAAATACCATTAGCTTTCGGAGCGCTGCTCCTTCGTCAGATGGAGTGGAAATGTGCTCTCAAACAGGGCACAGAGACACAAAAATCAAGTTACAGAATACTGTGCCCTGTTTGAGAGCACATTTCCACTCCATCTGACGAAGGAGCAGCGCTCCGAAAGCTAATGGTATTTGCTACCAAATAAACCTGTTGGACTTTAACCTGGTGCTGTTAAAACTCTTGCTGTGTTCAGCCCAGTCCAACGCCGGCATCTCCACATCATCTCTCGCTTCTCCCAGGGTATTTGATCTTCTGGACCTCACCAATGTCTGTGGCATTTTGCATGGCGTGCCCCCTCCACCGTTGGAAAACTGGCAGCGGGGGAGACACCATCAGTGAGACAGGAAGATCTTGCCAGGAGGCAGGGACAGAAAGTCCCACCCAATGTCTTACATTTAAAATTTAAGTTTATTTATTGGTGTCACAAGTAGTCTTACATTAACACTGCAATGAAGTTACTGTGGAAAATCCCCTAGTCGCCACACTCTGGTGCCTGTTCGGATACACTGAGGGAGAATTTAGCACGGCCAATGCACTCTAACCAGCACATCTTTCGGACTCTGGGAGGAAACCGGAGCACCCGGAGGAAACCCACGCAGACCCAGGGAGAACGGACAGACTCCGCACAGACAGTGACCCAAGCCGGGAACCGAACCCTGATCCCTGGCGTTGTGAGGCTGCAGTGCTAACCACTGTGCCACCGTGCCGCCCATCATCTTTGTTGGATCACTGCCCTCAGGAAACCTGCGATTCGACCAGTGATTCCCTAAACAGTGGGTGCTTCACTTCAACGGCTCAGTGTGGCGGCTGCCCAGTGGGGGTTTGACAGTTCCTCACAGGAAAAGAGGAAACAACAGCCCAGGGAAAGCAACCCAACACTGGACAGGAGCTGAGACAACAGAGGAATTGTCACTCTGGTTCACCTGCCCGCTAGACGTAACGGTCATGGAGTTTCCCTCAAATGAGAGACATGAAAGTCCAAAGATGTGCGGATTGGGTGGTTCGGCCACGCTAAGTTACCTCTTAGTGTCCCAAGATGCGTAGTTTGGGGGATTAGAGGGGAAAATGCTCGGGATTACAGGGAACAGGGTCTGGGTGGGATTGCCCCTTACTGTCAGGGGGATTATGTGGGGTTATAAGGATGGGGCCTGGGTGGGATTGTGGTCGGCGCAGACTCGACAGGCCAAATGGCCTCCTTCTGCACTGTCGGGATTCTATGAAGACCCCGCACAGGCAGTGACCCAAGCCGGGAATCGAACCTGGCTCCCTGGTGCTGTGAGGCAGCAGTGCTAACCACTGTGCCAGCGTGTAAGCTTCAGAATGAAGGAGCAACATAAGCAGACTCTGACGACCCAAACTAAGGACTCAAAACACCTGATTCCTGAGGGGAGTCATACGCGAGGAGAGGAATATTCTAAAGCCTCGCTGGAATATATCTAGTCAGTGCAGGTAGCAAGCGGACAACAGGGTGGAACTTGCCGCTCACTTATTGGCTCGTTCGGAGGTTGTGGAGATCATTCTGGCTGGAGGGGGGAGTTGGCAGGTGAGGCGGAGGGAGCAGTGCTGGGGGGAGGACAAAGGGAGGGGAAAGGGTTGGCAGAGTGCAGTGTTAATGTGGACTCTTCCTGCTCTTGAAGTAAGGTAAATTATGGTCCACATTCCCACATTCTTCCTCCCTCCCCGGAGGATGGTGTGACATTTCAGAAGGATTTTGCAACTCTCTCTGAGCTACACGAACACTCTATCCATGGCCAGTGAGTCCTGGAGTCGGACTTGAATCCAGGGCTTCCCAGCTCAGAGACAGGAGAGTTACCAAACTAGCCACTCAGGCTCCAGTAAGCCAACTGGAAACAGGTACACCTTCAGAAGCCTCCTGAGGCCTCCTCAAGAGCTACTGGATAGGCTGTTACAGAGCCTGGGAACACTGGTCTGAGTTTGTACAGCGCAAGCTCAGGTTAGTCTGAACTCATTTACAGAAAATGAGCACAAGGCCCTGAGTATTGGGGCGGCACAGTGGTTAGCACTGCTGCCTCACAGCGCCAGGAACACGGGTTCGATTCCCGGCTCAGGTCACTGTCTGTGTGGAGTTTGCACGTTCTCCCCGTGTCTGCGTGGGTTTCCTCCAGGTGCTCCGGTTTCCTCCCACAGTCCGAAAGATGTGCGGGTTAGGTGGATTGACCATGCTAAATTGACCCGAGTGTCAGGGGGATGAGCAAGGGTAAATGCATGGGGTTATGGGGATAGGGTGGGATTGTGGTCGATGCAGACTTGTTGGGCTGAATGGCCTCTTTCTGCACTGTAGGGATTCTATGGTTCTATTGAATGAGGCCTGGACTCAATACAGGCAGATACACGGCTCGCCTAAAAGAATAGACCCTGGGAAATTCAGAGGCAGCTGGGAAAATTCATCACTCTGCTCATTTTGGCCATTCTGCATCTATAAGGATAATGCAACAGCTTTAACTTCCTGTTCCCACAGCTGAGTTTCCTGATATTAATGGGTATTTTCTCCTGGCGCCCCATGTAGCCAGTGCTGGTGGTGCAGGGCCTCAGAACATTCCAATCTGCCCCTTACCCTGAAGTGGTTCCGTCAGCTCTCAGCTAAACACACTAAAGGAAGCGAGGTTCCAGATTTGACCGGGGTGGGGAGGGGGACAGGGACAGAAGCTGTTGTGAAAACAATCGGCCGGATTCTCCGACTTCCTCCGTGGCTGGGATTTTCCAGTCCCGCTGCAGTGAGCGGGGATTTGGCTGAGCGCCAAATTCTCCATTCTTGCTGGCACTGGCATGAACAGCTGGAGAACTCTGGCCAATGTCCATCCAGGGTCAGTGGTGTGTGTTGGAGGGGGTTCCCGAGTTGATAACTGGTGGCAGTAGGAACGGGCCTTTCTTGGGCATCGGGTCCTGGGTGGGACTCGAACCCAGAGGCAGGGGTGTTTCCCTGTCACACTGCGAGACCTCCCGACAGTGCAGAAGCAGGCCATTCAGCCCATCGAGTCTGCAGCAACCACAATAACTCCCAGGCCCTATCCCCGCAACCCCACATATTCACCTTGCTAATCCCCCTGACACTAAGGGGCAATTTAGCATGGCCAATCAACCTAACCCGCACATTTTTGGGCTGTGGGAGGAAACTGGAGCACCCGGAGGAAACCCACGCGGACACGGGGAGAATGTGCAAACTCCACACAAACAGTGACCCCGAGGCCGGAATTGAACCCGGGTCCCTGGCGCTGAGAGGCAGTAGTGCT
This sequence comes from Mustelus asterias, assembly GCF_964213995.1. NCBI lineage: Eukaryota > Metazoa > Chordata > Chondrichthyes > Carcharhiniformes > Triakidae > Mustelus > Mustelus asterias. The sequence continues at coordinate 151,965,015 of NC_135803.1, read as the reverse complement.
AACCACTGTGCCACCGTGCTGCATATTGTGCCACCGTGCCGCCCAATCAGTGTAACATACGCATCAGATGGCGACAGACCATCACTCTGCCAGCCTGGGAGAAACATGGACGTTCCTGTCTGAGGAAAGGTGACTTGGGTTTCATTGTGAAACACGGGAAAGGGACTTCAAACGGGTTGGCAAACACTGCGTCTCCCTGCCACTTCCTGCTTACTACCCACAGCCACCAGACATACCCATCATTTTATTAACAGCTGTAGCCGAGGGCATGGTGCCAGGTGTCCAAGCCAAGCTCTCCTGCTTTCCATCTGAACAAACTGATCAACCTCACCTGACTCCAGACAGAAGGATTGTCTATCAGTGCCAACCCTCACCATGATGAGCAATGGTTACATCAGGAAACTTGGCCCCTTTCAGTGCGGCCAGTGGATTTGCTCATTGAGTTAACACTATTCGGAACAAACCAGTCCAGCCTGAATGGCACCCCCATGCAGAGGTTTAAATATCAACCCCCTCCACCATCGGCACCGTTGCTACAGTGCCAACCACACACAGGAGGGAATGCGGCCACTCGCCCAGGGCAGCACCCTTTAAGTCCACAATATCCAGCATCTAGAGCCACAGGTGCATGGGGACACCATCACTCCCCAAGTCACGCACCACCCTGACTCGGACACGTACCGTGGGGCTAGTCCTTCATGAGGCTGAGGCCTGAATCCTGGAACTCCCTCTCACACAGACTGACTACATAGGACAGCCCACCAACAACGGCACGGTAGCACAGTGGGTTAGCACTGCTGCTTCACAGCTCCAGGGTCCCGGGTTCGATTCCCGGCTCGGGTCACTGTCTGTGTGGAGTTTGCACATTCTCCTCGTGTCTGCGTGGGTTTCCTCCGGGTGCTCCCGTTTCCTCCCACAGTCCAAAGATGTGCGGGTGAGGTTGATTGGCCAGGTTAAAAATTGCCCCTTAGAGTCCTGGGATGTGTAGGTTAGAGGGATTAGCGGGTAAATATGTGGGGGTAGGGCCTGGGTGGGATTGTGGCCGGTGCAGACTCGATGGGCCGAATGGCCTCCTTCTGCACTGTAGGGTTTCTATGATTCTAACCCCTTCCCAAATACCTGGGACGGCCAATAAATACACCTTCTCAGCGACCCCCACACTCTGTGAATGATGTTTTAAACATTTACTACCGAGTTCTGCGTTCTATCGGTGCATTTCCACATTAGACACAAAGGGATTTGGAATTCAGACACTGTCAGCATTCAGCACCTTCGCTTGGGTTTTCCGTGCTTTGCCAGAGCTGGGTAAGGATGTAGGTATGAGAGTGTAAAGCCTCATCACCATGCCAGCCTGCACGCCCGTTCCCTGGCTCTACCCTGACCCAGGCCTGTTGACGGAAGTCAGTTGGAATTTTCCGGTCGCTATCCCAGTTTCTGGAGCTGATGGGGGCTAGTTCAGCTGGCGGGGGCTGGGGGAGGGGAGTGGGGGGTCTCCAGGTGGAAAATTGGGGTGCCAGCACTCAGAGCAGACTTAAAGGTTCTCCCTTCCTGCCCGAGTGTGGGAGCAGCTGCAGGCCACACTGGAGAGGGAGTGCCTCCGTTTGATGTCCCCCCCTTCTCTCGCACTTACCCGCCATGGCATCCTGTTGCTACTTTCAAGCTGGGAGGCCTCCGATTGGTCCTCCAGCTTCCAGGGCCCATAACCGGCAGCCCTGGCGGGGCGGGGGGGAGGGGAGTGTGGGGTGTGGGGGTGGAATTTCAATGAGTGACTGTTTTCCCCACACTTTGGGGGTTTCTGATCCCTATTTGAGCCTAAGAACAGAGTACAGAAGCCTGCAGAGGAAATGCTGCCCCCTTGTGTTGGAGTTTGTTATAAAGTGTTGCAATAAGCATCTTCCGATTTGAGTGAACACACTGATGATTTTATGAGCATGCGCAAGTGATGACATTTTGTAGCGCAATCTTCACCGGTTTAGTGTTACCACGAGAGACCAGTGTAACTGCCTCCAGTTCTGATTCCATGCTGTAGTGTATTTTCAGAATGTAGCCCAATCCATCACGCAAACCAGCTTCCCATCCATTGACTCTGTCTACACTTCCCGCTGCCTTGGCAAAGCAGCCAGCATAATTAAGGACCCCACACACCCCGGACATTCTCTCTTCCACCTTCTACCGTTGGAAAAAAGACACAATAGTCTGAGGTCACGTACCAACCGACTCAAGAACAGCTTCTTCCCTGCTGCCATCAAACCTTTGAATGGACCTACCTCGCATTAAGTTGATCTTTCTCTACACCCTAGCTATGACTGTAACACTACATTCTGCACTCTCTCCTTTCCTTCTCTATGAATGGTATGCTTTGTCTGTATAGCGCGCAAGAAACAATACCTTTCACTGTACGTTAATACATGTGACAATAATAAATCAAATCAAAAGATTGAATCTCACAAAACGTTCAACTACTTTTTTGAGGCCAAGTTACGGCAGCGGTTTAGATTCTTTTGCCGTTCAGGCTCCTGTGTCTGAGCTCGGCAGATTCCGGGCCAGTCGGGGCCTGTACTCCGTCCCAGGAAGGCAACATTTCCAGGGGGGTCTTTTTCAGTTTTAGTCGGAGCCCTTGGTGGAGTGTTTGAGAGTTAGAAAGAGCATGCCCGGGGTGAACGCACTGCTAGTGTCATCTCTTACCCGCTCGGACCACGATGCTAACGGAATTTCCTTCCCTGCTTCCGGAAAGTGGAGATACTTTGATGAAATACGTTCCTCCTTGTTGAACACGGTCGATGTCAAATGAGGTTACGTCATGTGACACAACTCTCGTGATCTCATAACCTGCACGGGAAAGGGACAGGTTACATATTACACCACAACTTAGCCTGGGAACAATTTCAAAATTTCCAGATAACACGAATATGTTTTAGGCCAACTGAGTTAAATTCTTAATTCACAAAGGAATCAGAGCAGGTTGGCAGGAAAGTCTTTTTTATTTGTTCATGGGATGTGGGCTGACCAGCATTTATTACCCAATGCCTGGGGGCAGTTAAGAGTTAACCCCATTGCTGTGGCTCTGGAGTCACATGTTGGCCAGACCAGGTAAAGATGCCAGATTTCCTTCCCTAAAGGACTGCGGTGAACCAGATGGGTTCCTACGACAATCGACAATGGTTTCATGGTCATTATGTTCCCAATGGTAGGGGGATCCAGAACTAAGACTCATAGTTTGAGGATAAGGGGTAAACCTTTTAGAACTGAGGTGAGGAGAAATTTCTTCACCCAGAGGATGGTGAATGTGTGGAATTCACTCCCACAGAATGTAGTTGAGGCCAAAACATTGTCTGATTTCAAGAAGGAATTAGATATAGCTCTTAGGGCTAAAGGAATATGGGAGAAAGGGGGGGATCAGGATTTTAAATTCAATGATCCGCCATGACCAAGATGAATGGCAGAGCAAGCTCGAAGGGTCAAATAGCCTCCTCCTGCTTCTATTTTCTATTATTAGACTTTTGATTCCAGATGTTTATTGAATTCAAATTTCACCATTTGCTGAGATGGGATTCGAACCCGGGTCCCAGAGCAATGCCCTGGGTCTCTAGATTACTAGTCCAGCGACAATACCACTCCATCACTTCCTCCCCTAAGTAGACAATCAGGACAGCCATGATCTTAACAAATGGCGGAGCAGGCCCGAGGGGCCGAGTGGACTACTCCTTCTCCTAATTTGTACGTCTGTATGTTACACAAAACTTGGAAGCATTGTGAACTGCGATGAGGGTCAGATTAAAGTTTAAATGGACACAGACAGGCTGGTGGAATGTGTGGACAAGTGGCAGAGAACGAAACGGTTCATTTTCAGAGGCAGACCGAGGACGGGCGAGATACAATAAAAGGTACGACTCCAAAGGGGGCGCAGACACTGAGAGACCTGGGGGTAAATGTGCACAAAGACAGTAAGGCAGGTTGACACAATGGGTCATAGAGCACACAGTAGCCTGGGCTTTCTCAATAATAGCACAGGGTACAATGCAGGAAGTTATGTTAAATTTATATAAGACACTGGCTTTCCCTCAACTGGACTTGTGTCCAGTTCTGGGCACTGGACATTAGAAAGGACATGGAGACATTGGAGAATGGTTCCAGCTGGTGCGAAGGTGGTTAGAGTAATTGTAGATTGGGAGGTAGGGAGTTAGAATTTGGTGTTTGTAAGAATGGTAAAATTGTAAAATGCACGGGGGGGGAGGGAAGCATTGCATGATGCCTTTGAAAGGTGGTGCTTTTCCTGTGCTTAGAGAGTTAAATAAATGCAAGTACACGGAGTGCCCAAACTGAAACATTAGTATCGAAAGGCCAAGCAGCAGTGTTACCAAGACAACTAGCTTTTGAATTTAGCCAATTAACTTGAATCAGGCACTTTGATACCAAAAACCTATTAAATTTAAATCTGATGGTTTTGACAATCTAGAACCAATCCTATTGTGTGAAATATTGATATGTCATCACGGGGATAAAAGAAGGGGGCAGTGGGACAAAGGGGAGAGCAGCTGCTACCTGCCAGAGATAACAGCTCACAGCTCTCAGAGAGAGAGAGAATCAGTGGCTCTCGTAGCTTCATCTATGTCTTAGAGGAAGCACCATCTAGATAGCAAAGATACCAAAGAAGGAAGAAGTTCCAGACAGAAGAATCAACAGAGAAACCCCAGAATATTCTGGAAGACACAAAACCTGGTTGTAATTTAGAGAGTGACTAAATTCTACTTTTGTCAATGAGTGGGAATCGTATTTATTGGAACTGCATACCATTAGAATCTTGTTTTATTCGGGAATAGTTAATAGTTAGAAGGGATTTATTTGGTTTGTTAATAGTTTAGTTAATTTGTTCACTGTTAGATAGATAAATATATTGTTATGTGTTGATTTTAGAGAGAGTGTCGGGGAGTTATTTTGTATTTAACCACTAGAGGTTGCTGAAGAGCAGGTCACACCACTTCACACACACTTTTTACGGATTATAGGGTGAGGTATTCCTCTTTGGATGTTTCGGGGGGGATCAGTCTCCGCTTTATAACACAGGTATGAGAGACCTCAGTAACGAGGGCAGGTTGGAGGAGCTGAAGCAGCTGGTTATGGAGAAGAAAAGGGTTTTGATCGAAGTACACAGCATCATGAGGGCTCCGGACAGAGTAGCGAGAGAGAAACCTTGGCAAAGGGCCCAGAACCAGAGGACACCGGTTTGAGATGATCACCAAAAAAATCAAGGCCAACATCAGGGAAAATCTTTTTTTTACAGTGACTTGTTAGGATCAGGAATGCACGTTGTGATGGAGACAGATTCAATGGTTGCTTCCAAATGAGAATTGGATCATTATCTGAAGGGAGGACTTTACCCTACTGCGGGAAGGTGGGGGAGCACAACTCTCCTGTGGAGAGCTAGTACAGTCACTGCAGGCTGAATGGCCTCCTTCTCTGCTGAGTCTCTCATTCTATATGCAGTGTCCCTCAATATCTTTTAACTTTGAATGCGACAAATTGCCCAGGGACCTGGGTTCGATTCCTGGCTTGAGTCACTGTTTTTGTGGAGTTTACACATTCTCCCCGTGTCTGCGTGGGTTTCCTCCGGGTGCTCCGGTTTCCTCCCACAGGCTAAAGATGTGCGGGTAGGTTGATTGGCCATGCTAAATTGCCCCTTAGTGTCCCGGGATGCGTAGGTTAGAGGGATCAGCGGGGTAAATATGTGGGGTTACGGGGATAGGGCCTGGGTGGGATTGTTGCCGGTGCAGACTTGATGGGTCGAATGGCCTCCTTCTGCACTGTAGGGATTCTATATCCCAGAAGTCCAGTGTCAACTAACCTCCGGTATATCTGAATTTTAAAATCTTTGATTGACTCCACATGCAAAGAGAAATCGGATGGACATGTGGAAATAAAACTTGCAGGCCTGTGGGGAGGGAATGGGATTGACTGGACTGGCATGGTGGCACAGTGGTTAGCACTGCTGCCTCACAGCGCTCAGGACCCGAGTTCAATTCCAGCCTCGGGTGACTGTGGAGTTTGCACGTTCTCCCCGTGTCTGCGTGGGTTTCCTCCGGGCGCTCCGGTTTCCTCCCACAGTCCAAAGATGTGCAGATTAGGTGGATTGGCCAGGGGGATTAAGAGGGTAAATACATGGGGTTACGGGGATAGGGCCTGGGTGAGATTGTTGTCGGTGCAGGCTCTATGGGCCGAATGGCCTCCTTCTGCACTGTTGGGATTCTATGACTGCTCTACAGAGAGTTGGCATAGGTTTGATGGACCAAATGGCCTCATTCTGCGCTTAAAACACAGACAATGAGGGAATAATTGTTTATCTGGCAGCCACTTGGATATGAGGATGTTACAGGTGGAACTCTCACAGCCACTCACGGCCCCAGTGTCGGTAACACAGTGGGGATCAATATGACAGGATTTATTACACTGCAGACGATTCCGTCTGTCTATCGATATCATCAGGTTTACTCTACCAATTGTGTTTGCACCACCAGCACTATTTTACCTGCTCTAACAGTATCATTGTTTCACCTGTGTTATTTACCCGCAGTAATGGCTGTGCTCCCAGCATTGTTCAGCTCCTCTCCCAGTGTTAGCCCATAACAGACCAGAAAACGCAGCAGCAGAAGTAGGCTATTCGGCCCATCGAGTCTACTCCGCCATTCAATGAGATCATGTGACGTTGTGAGCCTAGCACAATATTTTTCTTGCCGCAGCTTCTGAGACGTACCTGTTTGATCTTGCCACATAACTTTATAAGCTGTTGCTCCAGCCGCCCCAGTCCAACTGATCCGAATGTGGCCGCCTGTCGTCTCCACCGCTCTCAGATTCGCTACGGTGCCGAGCAGGATTTCCTTTTCCACTAAATTACAGAATAGAAGGGTGATGACAAAGTGAGGAAAAATTACCCATGCTCCCTCCCCCTTCCTAACAAGAGGTCAACTTCCATATCATACTTGACTTTCAGAAGTCTCATAACACCAGGTTTTGATTTGATTTGATTTATTATTGTCACATGTATTAGTGTACAGTAAAAAGTATTGTTTCTCACGTGCTATACAGACAAAACATACTGTTCATAGAGAAGGAAAAGAGAGAGTGCAGAATGTAGTGTTACAGTCATAGCTAGAACACAATCTTCTCTTTCCTACCTACTCCACATCATACCATCCACTGCCCGACAATCTCCTCCACTGGAGACTGTGGATGATGTTGCCGGTGAGGGATCCTGGACTGCTCCTGCTTACCGGGGTGGGGGGCATGGGGGCGGGGGGGGGAAACTGTGAGGAGAAGAGTGGTCAGGCCACTCCCCCACCTTTCCAGCTGAGGTTCACTAGCAGGGGAACGCTGATTTTTGATTTGATTTTTTAAAAATTTGATTTATTATTGTCACATGTACACAGTGAAAAGTATTGTTTCTTGACCGCTATACAGACAAAGCATGCCATTCATAGAGAAGGGAAAGAGAGAGTGCAGAATGTAGTGTTACAGTCATAGCTAGGATGTAGAGAAAGGTCAGCTTAATGTAAGGTAGGTCCATTCAAAAGTCTGACAGCAGCAGGGAAGAAGCTGTTCTTGAGTCGGTTGGTATGTGACCTCAGACTTTTGTATCTTTTTCCTGACAGAAGAAGGTGGAAGAGAGAATGTCTGAGGTCCTTGATTATGCTGGCTGCTTTTCCAAGGCAGCGGGAAGTATAGACAGAGTCAATGGATGGGAGGCTGGTTTTAAAGTCCAACAGGTTTATTTGGATTCACGAGCTTTTGGAGCACTGCTCCTTCGTCAGGTGAGTGATTCCAAATAAACCTGTTGGACTTGAAGCTGGTGTTGTGAGACTTCTTACTGTGCCCACCCCAGTCCAACGCCAGCATCGCCACCTCATACTTGATTTTATTTGCCAAGGCACAGAGTTTAAGAGCAGGGACTTATGCTGGAACTGTATAAAACATTGGTTGGGACACAGCGAGAGTACTGTGTGCCGTTCTGGAATCCACATTATAGGAGGGATGTGCTAGCACTGGAAATAGTGCAGAGGAGATTTACCAGGGTGTTGCCTGGGCTGGAGAGTTTTAGTTATGAAGGGAGATTGGATAGTGGGGTTGTTTTCCTTGGAGCAGAGGAGACTAGGTGGGGACATAATTGAGATGCATAAGATTATGAGGGACACAGCTGGAGTAGACAGGAAGAAACCATTTCCCCTTGGTGGAGGGATTAATGACCAGAGGGGCATAGATTTAAGATAAGAGGCAGGAGGTGTAGAAGCAGAGGGAGTGGCCTAGTGGTATTATCACTGGACTATTAATCCAGAAACTCAGCTAATGTCCTAGGGACCCGGGTTCGAATCCCACCACGGCAGATGGTGGAATTTGAATTCAATAAAAAAAAATCTGGAATTAAGAATCTACTGATGGCCATGAAACCATTGTCGGAAAAACCCATCTGGTTCACTAATGTCCTTTAGGGAAGGAAATCTGCCGTCCTTACCTGGTCTGGCCTACATGTGACTCCAGAGCCACAGCAATGTGGTTGATTCTCAACTGCCCTCCGACGGCAATTGGGATGGGCAAAGAATCATAGAATCCCGACAGTGCAGAAGGAGGACATTCGGCCCATCGAGTCTGTACCGACCACAATCCACCCAGGCCCTATTCCTGTAATCCCACATATTTACCCTGCTGATCCCCCTGACACCAGGGTCAATTTAGTATGGCCAAATCAACCTAACTCGCACATCTTTGGACTGTGGGAGGAAACCGGAGCACCCGGAGGAAACCCACGCAGACACGGGGAGAACGTGCAAACTCCACACAGACAGTCACCCAAGGCTGGAATTGAACCTGGATCCCTGGCACTGTGAGGCAGCAGTGCTAACCAGTGTGCCACCATGTTGCCCCGCCCCACCATGCCACCGCTGGCCAGCCAGCCATGTGCCACAAATGAATGAAAACAGAAGGGGGATGCGAGGAAAACCTTTTCACCCAGAGGGTAGTGGGGAATCTGGAACTCGCTGCCTGAAAGGAATCCTCACAACATTTAAGATGCAATTAGATGAGCACCTGAAATGTTAGGGCATGCAAGGCTATGGACCACATAGTGGAAAATAGCATTAGAACAGATAGGTGCTTGATGGCTGGCACAGACATGATGGACCGAAGGCCCTCTTGCTGAGCTGTAAAGCTCCACGACGCTAGTGAAGGGGAAACCTCACCAGATGACCCATCGTGGCTGCAAAGGCTGCCCTTTCTGCCTGTCTTTCAAAGCCTATCTGTCTGGACGTACCTGTCTTTGACATGGTCGCTGGGGTTGCCACCTCCCTGCCGTTGTACAGAGTGTAGAGTGTAATGGCATACTCAGTGCCAGGCGAGAGATTGATAACGTCGTAGCTGTTGGTGGTGGCGGAGAGCACAGCTTTTTGCGATTGCGCCAATTCCGCTGTGAAAAGCCAAAAGAAGATTTTGATTTACAATTCACAGGCACTGATTCAGAAAGGAAGTTACAAACTAACACATCAGATCCTAAACTCACACATCCCATCATCATTTTTCAGAGAGTTTTGAACTGATCAGGTGTAGAATCATAGAAGGATCAAGGATCCTGTGGTTTTCGCAAGCGCGCGACCAGAGAGCTTACGCAAGTCAATGGGAGAGAGGCGACAGCCTGAGTGAGATTTAGCCAGAGTGAGGGTATCGGGAATTTGGAGCTGAGTGGGTAATTATTGGTAAGTGTTGGTGAATGTTACTCTTTCTCTCTTTTTAAATCCAGGAGTCCAGTTTAAAGGTGAAGAAGCAACTGACCCAGTTAGCAGTTGTCTGTCAATCAACCGAAGCCTGATTGGGGCCTCAATAGGTGTGAACACTTAGGAATTTTAGACTGGTGTGTGAGTCATCCCAGCTCACTTCAGCTGTATACAAGGCAGTGGTTTTAGCAAGCGCGCGACCAGTGAGCCTGCGCACGCCAGTGGGAGAGAGACTGCCGCTGGAGTGAGATTCAGCCAGAGTGAGGGTATCGAGAATCTGGAGCTGAGTGAAAATTTGGTTCTGAGGGGAGAGAGGTGCTTATCTTCAGGAGGAGCGGAGAGGCAGATCTGCGAGGGAGACTCGAGGGCAAGCAAGAGGTAGAAAGAAATCGAACCGTGACGTCACAGCCAGCAGGTAAGTGATTGGCTATTGACTGGTAAGTAGCTTTTCCTTTCTTTCTTCCCTTTTTTTCTCTTGGCATTTTAGTTGTTGTTGTAAGTTAACTTAAGGGTTAAGTCATGGACGGAGATCCCAGACCCATGTCATGATCCTCTTGTGCGATGTGGGAATTCAGGGATTCTTCCGGTGTCCCTGTCTCCTTCATGTGTAAGAAGTGTGTCCAATTGGAGCTCCTGTTAGACCGTTTGATGGCTCTGGAGCTGTGGATGGATTCACTTTGGAGCATCCACCATGCTGAGGAAGTCGGGGATAGCACGTCCAGTGAGTTGGTCACACCGCAGATAAAAATCACTGAGGGAGATAGGGAATGGGTGACCACCAGACAGAGGAAGAGTAGGAAGGCAGTGCAGGGGTCCCCTGCAGCCACCTCCCTCCAAAACAGTTATACCGTTTTGGATACCGTTGGGGGAGATGGCTCACCAGGGGAAGGTGGCGGCAGCCAGGTTCATGGCACCATGGCAGGCTCTGCTGCACAGGAGGGCAGGAAAAAGAGTGGCAGAGCTATAGTGATAGGGGATTCAATTGGAAGGGGAATAGACAGGCGTTTCTGTGGATGCAAACGAGACTCCAGGATGGTATGTTGCCTGCCTGGTGCAAGGGTCAAGGATACCTCGGGGAGGCTGCAGGGCATTCTGGAGGGGGAGGGTGAACAGTCAGCTGTCGTGGTGCATATAGCCACCAATGATAACTCCCGATACCCTCCCAATAAAAAACAGGATGAAGTTCTACAAGCTGAATTTAGGGAGTTAGGAGTTAAACTTCGAATCATAGAAATCATAGAAACCCTACAGTGCAGAAGGAGGCCATTCGGCCCATCGAGTCTGAGTAGCACCTCAGAAGATAGTAATCTCAAGATGGCCCCAGGCGCTGTGCGGCAGCAGTGTTAACCACCGTGCCACCGCGCGCCGTTCTGAAGTGTTGCCCTAAAACGTTGCCCCGCCCCAGACCAGATGAACAAGCTACCTCTGTAAATCTCTCCGTTCAATCTGCTTGGCCTCCTCCCATATACACACCCCCCCCACCCCCATTGCCAGATTATTGTTCGCGCTGGCTGACCCAGCCAGCAGCCAGTGACCTGTCAGCCTGGCCAGCTGCTGCCAGGACACAGAGAACTAAAGACAAAAATCAGCCCTTACCTTCAAATATGGGCTTCCAGATGCCAGGATTTCGTGGTCAGTAAGTCTCCCATCTACACCCCTAACCTTCCCCCTCCGCTAGTACCAGGGTTTGTGTTTAACAGGTTTTTTTTTACCTGTGGCTTTTCTCCACTCTATCCGGTAGCTGCTGGCATCCAGTTGGAGATTCCACGTCACCCGGATAGTGGTCGGACTGATCGCGAGGGTCCTCAAAAGCAGATCTCCTGTGGCATCTCACCGAATAGCAGAAGCAGATGTTAGTGTAGATCAAGTAAACGTGGTCAAAGCTGAATGACACACAGCCCACCCTACGCAGACACTCCCAGAAATCTCTAACCCCGAAAACAGAAACAAATACTGCAGATTCAAAGACTATTTCCTCGGGTGGATGGAGCTATTTATTACAAGGGGGCATAACTATAGGGTTTGTGGTGGGAGATACAGGAAGGATATCAGAGGTAGGTTCTTCACGCAGAGAGTGGTTGGGGTGTGGAATGGACTGCCTGCAGTGATAGTGGAGTCAGACACTTTAGGAACATTTAAGCGGTTATTGGATAGGCACATGGAGCGCACCAGGATGATAGGGAGTGGGATAGCTTGATCTTGGTTTCAGATAAAGCTCGGCACAACATCGTGGGCCGAAGGGCCTGTTCTGTGCTGTACTGTTCTATGTTCTATGTAGATTCAGGACTGGGGAGGCACAAATGGAAACACTCAGCCGGGCAGGCAGTGGCTGTGAGGAGAGAACCAGAGTTTCTGTTAGCTGGCCTCCTAGTTCTGTTGAAGAGTTGTTCTGATGAAGAATTGTTCTTCCACCACATTCAAAGGACTAAAGTCCTTGTCAGGCCCTTCCGTTCTCAATCCCCGATACATTGTAAGAGTCAAAGAATCATTACAACACAGAAGGAGGCCACTCGGCCTATCAAACCCATGCTGGCCCTCCGTAGAGTGATCCACTCAGTCCCATTCGCTCATGCCATCCATGTGACCCCCCCACAGATATATTTTCCTCAACTACCTGTCTCCGCTTCCACCATCCTCATAGGCAGTGAGTTCCAGGTCATTCCCAGTTGCTGGATATCCAAGTTTGTCCTCACATGCCCAAACCCCATCCACCACAGGCTCCTCTGCATCCCTTGTGCTATGACCCCAAGTCCTCGTACCATTAGCTCTCCGTCATTATCCGCCTTACTCATTTGAATTGGATAGAATTCCAAAACTGGTTCAGAATTCTTTTCTTCTTCATTCGTGGGGCATGGGTGTCACTGGCTGGTCAGCATTTATTGCCCATCCTAGTTGCCCTTGGAGGGCAGTTGAGAATCAACCACATGCAGTGGGCACTGGAGTCACATGTAGCCCAGAGCAGGTAAGGGCGGCAGATTTCCTTCCCTAAAGGACATTAGTGAACCAGATGGGTTTTTCCGACAATCGACAATGGTTTCATGGTCACCAGATTCCTAATTCTAGATACTTTTTATTGAATTCAAATTCCACCATCTGACATGGCGGGATTCGAACCCGGGTCCCCAGAACATTAGCTGGGTTTCTGGATTAATAGACTAGCAATAATATCACTGGGCCATCGCTTCCGCTTCTACACCTCACGCCCCTTACTTTAAATCTATGCCCCCTGGTCACTGATCGCTCCACCGGGGGGAAAAGGTTTCTTCCTGTCTACTCTGTGCCCCTCATAATTTTATATATCTCAATTATGTCCTCCCTCAGTTTCCTGGGTTTTTTCCTGACAATCGCCAATGGTTTCCTAGGCATCAGTAGATTCTTAATTCCAGATACTTTTTATTGAATTCAGGGAGCCAGGAGTGTGATGGAATAGTGTCCACTTGCCTGGATAGGTGGAGTTCCAACAACACTCAAGAAGCTTGACACCATCCAGGACAAAGCAGCGCGCTTGATTGGCACCACATCCACAAACATTCAATCCCTCCACCACCGACGCTCAGTAGCAGCAGTGTGTACCATCTACAAGATGCACTGCAGCAATTCACCAAAGATCCTTAGACAGCACCTTCCAAACCCATGACCACTTCCATCTAGAAGGACAATGGCAGCAGATACATGGGAGCGCCACCACCTGCAGGTTCCCCTCCAATCCACTCACCATCCTGAATTGGAAATATATCGCCGTTCCTTCACAGTCACTGGGTCAAAATCCTGGAATTCCCTCCCTAACGGCATTGTGGGTCAACCCACAGCACATGGACTGCAGCGATTCAAGAAGGCAGCTCACCACCACCTTCTCAAGGGCAACTAGGGATGGGCAATAAATGCTGGCCAGCCAGTGACGCCCATGTCCCATGAATGAATTTTCAAAAAATTCCACCATTTGCCATGGTGGGATTTGAACCCAAGTCCCCAGATGAGCTTCATGGATTGAAAAAAAAATCTAGTGATAATACCACTAGGCCATGGCCTTTCTTGTTCTGTGCAATCACATTTGGCATTACCTTTGTACAGTGTGGACCATTATGACTGGGCCACTCTCAATGCATCAGTTTGAATTCCTCAGCTGGTTGGATAAAATGGCTTTTTGTCATCTCTGCACTGATTTTTAATCTGCTGTTTCTGATTTTTTTTATTAGACTGGAAAACAGATTGTGCATTTTCTTTTGGCTGCATATGGCTGGTCAGGATTCATGTGCAAAGGTTAAAAAAGAAAGAGTCTTTGCGGTTACTTTGAAAGGAAATTAATTGTCCTTGGGAACTTGGAAGCTCTTTGGATAGACTTGTGACAGAAAGTGAGATGCCTGAAGGACCTGGCTGATCTCAGCAGGAACTATTGCGTGTTGAATATTACATTTAAAGGAGTCACATTGCCTTGGGAGGCTGAAGCTTTGCAGATTTTAGTCCAACATTTTAAGCTCCGCGCAGTCCTGATTTTAACTGGTTAGCACTGCTGCCTCACAGCGCCAGGGACCAGGGTTCGATTCCCGGCTTGGGTCACTGTCTGTGTGGAGTTTGCACATTCTCCCCGTGTCTGCGCGGGTTTCCCCCAAGTGCTTCGGGTCCCTCCCACACTCCAAAGATGTGCAGGTTAGGTAAATTGGCCATGCTAAATTGCCCCTTAGTTTCAGGTGGACTAGCCAGGGTAAATACATGAGGTTATGGGGGTAGGGCCTGGGTGGGATTGTGGTCGGTGCAGACTTGATGGGCCAAATGACCTCCTTCTGCACTGTAGGGATGCTATGATTCTATAACTCTAGCTGGGTGAGGTGGAAACTTCTCCCGTTCCCCCTTCTCAGTAGTTAATAGGCTAAGGAGGCGATGGCCCAGTGGTATTATCACGAGACTATTAATCCAGAAACTCAACTAATGTTCTGGGGACCTGGGTTCGAATCCCGCCATGGTAGAATTTGAATTCAATTTTAATTTAAAATCTGGAAATAAGAATCCACTGATGACCAGGAGACCATTGTTGATTGTCAGAAAAACCCATCTGGTTCACTAATGCCCTTTAGGGAAGGAAATCTGCTGTCCTTACCCAGTCTGACCTACATGTGACTCCAGAGCCACAGCAATGTGGTTGACTCTCAACTGCCCCTCGGGCAACTAGGGAGAAGCAATAAATGCTGGCCAGCTCTGTCCCACGAATAAATAAAAGATTTCAGGGCGGAACCAGGCTGGGACAAATTCTCTCTGGTCAACTATCCCCCAGGAAAGAAATATCTTCCCATCATGTGTCCTCAACTTGTCTTTCCTGTCACGGAACCGTACAAAAAACAGTGCCACAAAAAAATAATCATAGGATCTGTAAATCTTTCACACAGCAAATAAAAAACATATGAACAGGATAACGTGGATCTTCTTCAGTCGAAGATCAGATAAGCTTCTCTTATGTGAGACCAGAGTTGGTGAACGAATGAATCCACAAGGTGGGTTTAATGTTTCACTTGGCACTGGGCCTAGTCGGGCCTTCCCAACTCCTCTCCAGCGCGGCAAGCCTATTCGTAACCCCTTGTAATGCCGACTGTGTTTATTTGTAACTTTTAAAAATTAATTTGTTCTTCCCCTTTTCATCCCTGAAGACGATTCAACAATCACCAGTAGCTCCTGAGTCCCTCCGCTCAAGCAGCCATACTTAGTGTGTGATCCGACGCAGTGAAAGCCGCCACACCGGGCGAGGCAGTGGTGTAGTGGTATTGCTGCTGCTCTCGAGACCAGAGGTAATGCTCTGGGGATCCCACCAATAAAAGCAGGAATTAAAATGGGGGAGGCGGTGGCGGAGTGGTATTGTCACCAGACCAGTAATTCAGAGACGCAGGGTAATGTTCTGGGGACCTGGGTTCAAATCTCGCCACAGCAGATGGTGAAATTTGAATTCAATAATAATCTGGAATTAAGAATCTACTGATGACCATGAAACCATTGTCGATTGTCGGGAAAACCCATCTAGTTCACTAATGCCCCCGAGGGAAGGAAATCTGCTGTCCTTACCCGGTCTGGCCTACATGTGACTCCAGAGCCACAGCAATGTGGTTGACCCTAAACTGCCCTCTGAAATGGAGGGCAATTAGGGGATAGGCAATAAATGCTGGCCCAGCCAGCGACTCCCACATCCAGTGAATGGATTAAATAAAAAGAATGCCAACTGTGGAATACACTAGGTTAGGTTTGTATCCACTAGGATTTAGAAGAGCAAGAGGTGACTTCATCCTGAGGGGTATTGACAGGGTGGATGTGGAGAGGATGTTTCCTCTTATCATAGAATCTAGAACTGGGGGGGGGCACTGTTTTAAAATAAGGGGTCGCCCATTTAAGACAGAGAAGAGGAGAATATTTTTCTCAGAGGGTCACGAGTCAGAGGGAGACAGGAATGTTGGGTTGAGGTGAATGGAGGGTCAGATCAACCATGATTTTGTTGAATGGTTGAGCAGGCTTGAGGGGCCGAGTGGCCTACTCCTGCTCCTAATTCATGTGTTTGTGTATAATCTGATTTCTTGCAGACATGTGGACCGGAACATTCCGGCTATTCATGTCCCTCCGCCACTGCCAGTGAGGACGGAGAATATGGCGCTCAGCCAAATCTCTGTTCACTGCAGCGGGACTGGAGAATCCCGGCTGCGACCAAGGTCAGAGAAGGCAGCCCAGGTGACTAAATTTGGCATCTGTAGATATCGTCCACTTGGCTGTCCTGGGAGTTCTGACCTTAGAATGGGTTGACTTTCTGTCTTTCTTTTGAGTTACGTCTCAACATGTCCAGAATGTACATTGTAGCGAGTTTCTTCTCGTTAGTCTCCAGAATTTCTCCTTGGAGAGACGAAGGATGAGAGGAGACCTAATAGAGGTGTATAAGATGTTGAGAGGCATAGATCGGGTGGACTCTCAGAGGCTTTTTCCCAGGGTGGAAATGTCTGCTACGAGAGGACACAGGTTTAAGGTGCTGGGGGGTAGGTACAGGGGAGATGTTAGGGGTAAGTTTTTCACACAGAGGGTGGTGGGCGAGTGGAATCGGCTGCCGTCAGTGGTGGTGGAGGCGAACTCAATAGGGTCTTTTAAGAGACTCCTGGATGAGTACATGGAGCTTAATAGGATGGAGGGTTATAGGTAGGTCTAGAAGGTAGGGATATGTTCGGCACAACTTGTGGGGCCGAAGGGCCTGTTTGTGCTGTAGTTTTTCTATGTTTCTATGTTTCTAATTGACCTAATGGCCGTCTTGATGGTCTAACTGTTAATCCGTTAATATCACAAAAGGAACAGGGTGACGTCGACACTTTCAAATAGTTAAGTACGTGATACAGCTTGGGGGTTTTTATAGTTCTAGCCAATACCCAATACTCACACCTGACATGGGATTTTAAAACTTTTTACAGCATGAAAACAGGCCCTTCGGCCCAACTTGTCTATGTCGCCCAGTTTTTAATCACTGAGCTAGTCCCAATTGCCTGCGTTTGGCCCATATCCCTCTGTACTCATCTTACCCATGTAGCTGCCTAAATGCTTTTTAAAAGACAATATTGTACCCGCCTCTACTACTATCTCTGGCAGCTTGTTCCAGACACTCACCACTCACTGTGTGAAAACAATTGCCCCTCTGGACCCTTTTGTATCTCTCCCCTCTCACCTTAGACCTATGCCCTCTAGTTTTAGACTCCCCTACCTTTGGGAAAAGATGTGGACTATCTACCTTATTTAGGACCCTCATTATTTTATAGACCTCTATAAAACCACCCCTAAGCCTCCGAAGCTCCAGGGAAAAAAATCCCAGGCTATCCAGCCTCTCCTTATAACTCAATCCATCAAGTCCCGGTAACATCCTAGTAAATCTTTTCTGCACTCTTTCTAGTTTAATAATATCCTTTCTATAATAGGGTGACTAGAACTGTACATACTATTCCAAGTGTGGCCTTACCAATGTCTTGTACAACTTCAACAAGACGTCCCAATTCCTGTATTCAATGTTCTGACCAATGAAACCAAGCATGCCGAATGCCTTCTTCACCACCATGTCCACCTGTGACTCCACCGTCAAGGATCTCTGAACCTGTACCCATAGATCTCTTTGTTCTATAACTCTCCCCAATGCCGTACCACTGAGTAGGTCCTGCCCTGATTTGATCTACCAAAATTTATTTATTTATTAGTCACAAGTAAGGCTTACATTAACACTGCAATGAAGTTACTGTGAAAATCCCCTAGTCGCCACACTCCGGCGCCTGTTCGGGTACACTGAGGGAGAATTTAGCATGGCCAATGCACCAAACCAGCACGTCATTTGGAGTGTGGGGGGAAACCGGAGCACCCAGAAGAAACCCACGCAGACACGGGGAGAATGCGCAGACACTGCACAGATAGTGACCCAAGCCGGGAATCGGACCCGGGTCCCTGGCGCTGTGAGACAACAGTGCTAACTACTGTGCCACCATGCCACCCCAGGATACTGGGATACAGAGAGGGAACTGGAACGATTGGATTGCTCTACAGAGATCCGACATGGATTCAGTGGGCTGAATGGCCTCCTTTGTGCCGTTATGATCTTATGGGTGGAATCTTTGGGACTTGCCAGAAGTGGCGGGCAGGGCAACTTCATTTGACGTGAGGCCAAAACTCAATTTCCCAATACCAGGATGAACTTTTGGAATTCCGTCCCCGGGACTTTAGAGGCGGGTTAATGATGGGGGGTGGGGGGGGAGCCATTTCCAAGTCACACAGGCTCATTAAAAGACCACCTGCCCAGAATTAACATTCCCGCCAAATTACTCAGAGCACAAACGTTGTGTGACTGACAGTAAAGAATTGGTAGGAAAGTTTGGGATTTTCCACCCAGTCCTGGGCGGGTTCGGCGGCGAGAATGGAAAATCTAGCGAGATGTCCAACCGCGTTTCACACCAACGTAAATGCGCGACGCGATTGCCCCCTCCGCCTCTGCTGGTGTAACGTATTTCCTGATGTCGGGAATGTCATTTGCATACATTAACATCTAATTATCAGACCTCTACACTTGAAACACCCCCCCCCCCTCACCTCCCCCCCCCCCCCCCCCCCCCCCCACCCGCCCCATAGGAAAGTCCCTTCACCTCAGCATGAGGCCGCACCTGTCTGAAACCCGGCTGCTCAACCAAGGTGTGCTCCTGACAAGCAGGCCTCTCAGGGGAGCTCAGGTGAGTGCATCGTTCAGGGGAGAAAGGGAGGGTGGTGCCAGGGGGCAGTGTCAGGGGGCAGGGAGAGGTTCCATGAGAACTATTGTGTGTCGGGCAGCCATTAAAAATAGCTCCCCGATCTTGGAGGGACTAAGTAAGCCTCCCCGCCATCTGCCAGCGTTACATGGTGGGACCCACCCCTTTATGCTTTTCTGCCTAAGTCCCAAACTAAGCGGAGGAGAAAACAACCATGTTCGCCAGCGGCTTCAACGCCACATTTCCCGCCCGCAATCGGCCTTTACCAATATCCGGGAAAATTTCCCCAAAGAATCTCTTCATTTTACAATTGGCCGGGAAGGATGAGGACCCGGTCAGGCAACCAATGGCGGAGGAGCATGAGCGGTGAGGTCAAGGGTCACGTGATGAAAGCTCCAGGAATAGGCCGAAGTGGAGTTGGCAACTCTAACATGACTGAAACATTGCTGGAATCTGGGCTCTGTGTGACTGCATCTCATTAGGACTGGAGCTGGTACCTGTTTTCACCCTGGTATTCACAGCAGGTCCCTCCATTCTTCCATATAATGTCGTCACGGTTACTGTATAATCGGTGTTCGCTAGAAGGCCCTGGATCTGGTAAAATTCAGTGGCTGGTTCCAGGGTAACTGTCAGCACATCTCTTCCTGATGGGAAACAGATAAAACAAAGGAGAGTCAAAAATACAGCGCTACATTTTTTTATTGTTGAGTGAAGGGATACGGGCGTGACGGGACTGATGTATGAGGAGAGATTGACTAGGTTAGGATTGTTTTCGCTGGAGTTCAGACGAATGAGGAGGGATCTCATAGAGACTTATAAAATTCTAACAGGACTAGACAGGGAAGATGCAGGGAGGATGTTCCCGATGGTGGGGGTGTCCAGAACCAGGGACCAGAATCTGAGGATTCAGGGTAGACCATTTAGGATGGAGGTGGGGAGACATTTCTTCACCCAAAGAGTGGTAAGTCTGTGGAATTCATTACCACAGGAAGTAGTTGATGCCAAAATATTCAATGTATTCAAGAGGCGGCTGGATATAGCACTTGGGGAGAATGGGATCAAAGGTTATGGGGAGAAAGCAGGATTAAGCTATTGAGTTGGACGATCAGCCATGATTGTAATGAATGGCGGAGCAGGCTCTAAGGGCCGAATGGCCTCTTCCTGCTCCTATCTTCTATGTTTCTATGATATGGTCAGCTCTGGTAAGGCCAGCATTTATTCCATCCCTATGGCCTTGGGAAGGCCAAATCAAGCCATCTTCTTAAGTGCAGTTAAGTAACTTGCAAGGCCATTTCAGCGGGCAGTTAATAATCAATCAGGTGTGGATTTGGAGTTACATGTAGGCCAGACCAGGTAATGACAGCAGATTTCTTCCCTGAAGAACATTCATAAAATTATAGAATCTCTACAGTGCAGAAAGAGGCCATTTGTCCCATCAAGTCCGCACCAACTCTCTGGCAGAGCATCTTATCCAGGCCCACTTCCCGCTCTATCCCCGTAATCCCACACATTTACCCCAGTAACCCCCCTAACCTACACATCTTGGGACATTAAGGGGCAATTTATCATGGCCAAACTACCTAACTGCACATCTTTGGACACAAAGGGACAATTTAGAATGGCCAATCCACCTAATCTGCACATCTTTGGAGTGTGGGAGGAAACCGGAGCACCCGGAGGAAACCCACGCAGACACGGGGAGAATGCGCAGACTTCGCCCAGACAGTTTCCCAAGGCTGGAATCGACCCCAGGTCCCTGGCACTGTGAGGCAGCAGTGCTAACCACTGTGCCACATTAATGAACCAGATGGGTTTTTAAAGACAATCTGATAGTTTCACAGTCATCATTACTGGCAGAAGAAGGTTCTTACTTCCAGAATTATTTCAACTGAAGTTAAGTTCCCGAGCTCCCAAAGATTAAGGGCGGCACAGTGGCACAGTGGTTAGCACTGCTGCCTCACAGTGCCAGGGACCCGGGTTCAATTCCAGCCTCAGGTCACTGTCTGTGTGGAGTCTGCACTTTCTCCCTGTGTCTGCGTGGGTTTCCTCCGGGTACTCCGGTTTCCTCCCACACTCCAAAGATGCCTGGGTCAGGTTGATTGGCCATGCTAAATTAACCCTAGTGTCAGGGAGATTAGCAGGGTAAATGCGTGGAGTTATGGGAATAGGGCCTGGGTGAGATTGTGGTCAGTACAGATCGATGGGCTGAATGGCTTCCTTCTGTATTGTAGGGATTCTATGATTTGAACTCACATCTCTGGATAATCAGTCCCGGCCTCTCAATCACTCGCCCAACAGCATTACCACTCAGCTACCACAACCAGCAACCGTTTGCCATGGTTATGCACAAAGGGATGACAAGAAAGTACAGAGAATGTGAGAAGAATGAAGTAGAAATACCACAGTTGGCCCAGCAGAACTGCGCATTCAGATTCATCCAGAGATGGTTTCCTGTCCTCAGTGGTTGCCATTAGCAACCTTGTCCCCTGTTCAGGAACGTGGAGAAATAATCTGCTCCCTGATCGCTATCCTCCAACCCTAACCAAAAAAACCGACGACATGAAAGAGAGCATTGTGCTGTGATCACAGACTCCCCACGTTCAATTAGCCAATCCAGTGGTCACCATCGCAACAGTGACTTGCGCCTTTAACTCAAGGAAGCAACTCGAGGTGTTTAAGAGGAGCAAGTATCTAACAACATGTGATATGGAGCCACATGAGGGATTATTGGGCCAGGCTACCAAAAAAATGGTTAAAAAGGTAGGTTTTCAAAGAGTGAGAGAGGTGGAGTGCCAGAAAGGCGTAGGGAGGGAATTCCAAAGCTTAGGAGCCAAGCAGTTGGAGGCACGGCCACCAATGGTGGAGTGATGGGAATCGAGGATGTTCAAGAGGTCAGAATTTGCAGCATAGAATCACTACAGTGCAGAAAGAGGCCATTCAGCCCATCGAGTCTGCACCAACCACAATCCCACCCAGGCCCTATTCCCATAACCCCACATAAATAGATAGATTTTATAGATATAGATAGATTTTATGAAATGATCTGGAATTGAAAGCCAGCCTCAGCCACCATGAACCTATCAGTAATTGATGTAAACAACCCATCTGCTTCACTAATGTCCTCCAGGGAAGGAAATCTGCTGTCTTTACCCGGTCTGGCCTACACGTGACTCCAAACCCATGGCAACGTGGTTGAGTCTTAACTGCCCTCTGGAATAGCCTAAATGTCACTCATTTCAAGGGCAATCAAGGATGGGCAACTAATGCTGGTCCTATCAGTGATGCCCACATGTTCACTGGGTGATTCCAGAGATGAGGGGTTTGACTTACGAAGAGAGATTGGGCAGTTTAGGCCGGTACCCCCTGGAGTTTAGAAGAATGAGAGGAGATCTAATTGACGTGTACAAGATGATAAGGAGGATTGACAAAGTAGATGTGGAGGGGATGGTTCCTCTTGTGGGACAATCTAGAACAAGAGGTCATAGTTTTAGGATAAAACGTAGCAGCTTTAAAGCAGAAAAGGGGAGAAATTACTCCTCCCAAAGGGTGGTGAGTCTGTGGAATTCACTACCCCGGAGCTTAGTGGATGCCGGGACATTGAGTAAATTTAAGGAAGGGGTGGACAGATTTTTAATCAGCAATGGGGTTTGAAGGGTTCTGGTGAACGGGCAGGAAAGTGGAGTTGAGGCTGAGATGAGATCAGCCACCATCGTATTAAATAGTGAAGCAAGCCTGAGGGGCTGAATGGCCTGCTCCTGCTCCTAGTTCTTATGATCCTTATGATCCCATGAAAGAATTTTAAAAAAGAATTAGCAATCTCGGAGGATTGTAAGGCCAAAGGAGGTTGCAGAGATAGGAGGGGGGAGTCGAGAGACCATAAAGGGATCTGAAAGCAAGGATGATTATTTTAAAAGCGAGACTCACAGCAGCCAATGTAAATCAGCGACCACAAGGGGGCGATGGGTGAATGGGACTTGGTGCAAGTCACAGTTCATAGGTGAGGCAGATTCTGTGGTGAACAGGGATGATGTGGAGATGCCGGCGTTGGACTCGGGTGGGCACAGTAAGTCCATCAGGTTTATTTGGTAGCACGAGCTTTCGGAGCGCTGCCCCTTCATCAGGTGAGTGGGAGTCGTGTTCACAAACAGGGCATATAAAGGCACAAACTCAATTTACAAGACCCAGGGGTGGCACAGTGGTTAGCACTGCTGCCTCACAGTGCCAGGGACCTGGGTTCGAGTCCCAGCTGGGTCACTATCTGTGCGGAGTTTGCACGTTCTCCCCATGTCTGCGTGTGTTTCCTCCGGGTGCTCCGGTTTCCTCCCACGGTCCGAACGATG